>NC_056749.1:673309046-673341546 GCF_019279795.1 Protopterus annectens | reverse complement strand
AGTAGATATATATATATATATATATGCCTGACTGTCACAGATCTTCTTTCACACAATCCCTCCACCTCTTTGCTGGATGTCCTCATTTCCTCTTACCTTCTTCCTGTCTGTCCCAAACCTTCTTCACCAGGTTGTCTTCTGCTTTCTGCACATGTATCAGAACCACCATAACCTGTTCTCTTTGATGTTTTCTGCAGTGGGAACTACTTTGGCTTCTGCTCTTATGCCCTTATTTCTTCATCTGTCCCGCATCCTACCACCCTTCTCAGCCACTTTATTACCATCACATCTAGCTTCTTCATCTGCTCTGCCTTTACTGCCCAAGTTTCTGTACCATACAGTAGTACTGGTCGCACCACTGTCTTGTACACCTTACTTTTCAGCTTCTTTGGCATTCATCTGTCATAGACTACACCGGATACTCTATGCCAGTTGGCTGCAGCCCCTCTGATTCTAGCTTTGACCTCTTCATTCAGATTTCTCTTCTCTTCAACCACCCCTCCCAGATACCTGAAGTTATTTACCTGTTCCACTATCCTCCCTTCTACCTTAATTCTCAGCTTCTGCCATTACTACTGTTTTATCTGCATTTAGTTTCATCCTGTGCGCCTTCAGTTTTGCATTCCATTCCCCTATCTTTTGCTGAAGTTCTTGCTCAGAGTCTGCCTGTAATGCCACATCATCTGCATACAGTAACTTTATTGATCTGTCCCCTCCAACCTGTTTGCTAATATAGTCCATTTTATATATATATATATGTATATATATATATATATATATATATATATATATATATATATATATAGACACATATATAAATATTACATAGTATTGTGTGTATGTGTATATATATATATATATATATATATATATATATATATATATATAAATTATATTATGTTTGATCAAAAAACTAAAAAGTTAAAACAGAAACCGTCAGAAATGCAAAAATATTGAAAACTTATTTAATGCTGCAGGGGCAAGCCCTCTTGTCCCCCATACCTTGCTAATTATATATACCAACTCCTGGATTGCACAAGAGTGGAAGAAGGGCAAATTCTCATTTCCAAGATTTTGTATTTTTTACATTTTTGTTTCAACATTTTTTCAGTCAAATGGTATGGAACCATACATGCACATGAAAAAAAAATATGAGTGTCCATACAGTTCCCTTTAAAACACGAGTGCCAAACAGGCAGATGTGTCACTCCATATAACTCATATTTCTGCAGACTCGCTTACAACTGAACAAAGATTAAGGCATGATATTTTGCTACCACAGGGAACAAAATAAACTTTTCAAGGGCTCATTGATTTCCAATTATTTTTTAACAGCAGCTGAAGGAAGTGAAAGGTAAAATGATGAAATACTTAGATTAGATCAAGCAAATAATTCATTTGCTTTAAAGGACTATGCATTAATTACTCCTAAAAAATACTGAGTAAGCAACTGACTTTATTGACTGAAGCCGTTAAACTAAATTACATGTACAGAATGTTCTGCTTCATCTGTATTTGTGCCTTAGTTGACAGATGTTAACGTACAGTTAAAAAAAAAGGCTTGTAACTTACGTTGCCTTTAAGCAAGCTCAGAAAAAAACAGCATCACTTGGTTCAAAGAAGTAAATTCTGAAACTGAATTATATGAGATTTTGACTATTTTACTCACCAAGTACTTTTCAACCTTTTGCAACAAATCTAGAGGCAAAAGATTTCACATATTACTGCAGCAGAATATGTCACACATTTGCGCCCAGTTTCTAATTAATTTAAAATCTTTTAGAAGGGCCGAAAGCTTAAGCATAGCAGGCCTCATCTTCTGTTTGCAAAAGCTGCAGAGTCGATGCGTGCCAGTAGGTCTATTATAAAACATCCATTTGTTTCTCAAAAAAACACTATTGGGCACAGAGTAATGTTCTTAGTTACTGCAGATATCTTGTTCTCAGTTGTGCAGGTATCAATACGTTTGGCATTGGTTTTATAAATCACTGAATCAATCCGAGATAGGAGGAGCAAATAACCGTCTAACTACTTCTAAATAAACTGTTTGCTCTGCACGTCTTACTATATTAGACTTAAACCTTCATAGAAGGATTTTTTGCTGAAATGTGAAAGTAACCTATACTAAGGCTGTGTTCCACAACAATCATAGTGATGTTACTATAATTAAAGTAATAAGGTAAGCTTAAAGTTCTGAAGCCATGAATAATCTGGTACAATAGTCTGAGTAGGGGTACCCAGGAAGTCTGACTAACAAATCCATGCAGAGGTCACCCCCCCCCCCCCCAAAAGCTTTCCTGACAGCAAATCTGAAATTAAAGAGTAAGACTTTTGCCCACTTTCCTGTGAGTAATGCAGAAAAAAAATCTGCAATCAGGCTATCATGTGGAGGGGGGGGGGGCAAGATAAATGGTGTGACCAAATGCAATTTCTATTCACATTCAAACACATATGCATGGAGTACTAACATTACATGGAAGGAACAATTACATAGGAGAACAGCAAATGTCTCAAAGTTCTTGAACGTGATTTTGCTATATCCATGTTAGTAAAACCAAAAATAAATGTGTGCTGTTCAAAGAAAAAAAGTTCTTCTGCACACAAGATTACTTTCATTGACACACGTACAAAAAACAGATTTATTTTGTTAAGGGCGGACCAAACCACCTACCTAATTTTCTTGTTGTTTTTTTTTTTTTAATTTTATTAACAATTTGTTGACCAGGTTAGTCCTACTAGGCCAACAGCTTCTTTTCAGGAAAGGTCCAAGTTGGTATTCATACTGACTAAGGGAAATTCGGTCAGGGTACCAGGGAACTCTCCCTACTCTTTTCAGGAGTAGAGACTTTCCTAGTGTGAAGGCAGCTGGGAATGGTGTGATGGAGAGGGAGAGAGTGCCAGAGCATGGTGATGATGAAAGTTTATTTCAAACATGTAAAGGCATTTTGAAAGGTTATGCCACCAAGAAGAAGAAAGGCAGTGCAGTTACCGGCAATGATATTTTGCATGGATGTACAAATAGTCAGCATGTAGGGGACTTAAAATCAAAGTAGAGTGTATTTCAAAGGAGATCATGACTACAGAGGTTACAGCTGGAGAGTTTAATGGCACACAACTACTTTCTTTACTTAATAAAGAACCAGGTTAAGAGCCAGAGATTTCCTGGAAGATGTTGCTGGTTGTTTAAGGAGGAAAAACAAGATGGAGAAGCAGAGTTTGCCTTGGAGAAACAGCAAAGAGAAGATCATGGTGTAACTCCATGGAAAAATATACAGCAGCATTAGGACATGCAAAGAAATGACAAAACTCGGTACTGTACCTATTTATAAGAAAAAGACCCACTGTAATAATTAAAACAAAAAGAAAATGTGGACAAGTGATAGCATTGTTCGATAATGTCCAGCACAGTCCATAATAATCGCCAAGACATGTGAACTCAACAAGAGTGGAAACAATTTAACATTACAGTGTGCCAGACTTTAATCATTATTTGTTAATAAGTGGTCTTAGTTTGGATGCTATATACATTGCTTGAAAAAAAACAATGCTTGGGTTCTCAGAAAGAAGTAACAGGATGTGATAATGTGAGGTATTGCCAGCTATGCCAGGAGAAGTAGGGCAGTTAATGTGTAAAATATGCCAGCATAACTAGCTGAAGTTTTGTAAAGAATTATATATCATTTGTATAACAAACTGATTTGTGCAGGTGCTTCTGTTGAAAATGTATTTGTAAAGCTGCTTGTGTTAAAAATGTACCAACAGTGGGTCCTGCTGGACAAAAAAGAAATACAACTGTATGTCAGACTGTATTGTAACTGTTGAAATGAATATATTGTAACACATGATGCTGGAAGAGAAGAGGTTAAGCTCAGTCCAGCTAACTTTTAAAAAAATACTCTGAAATTAAATTACCCGGTTTAGCCCATAAAGATTGCATCTTACAATTTTGATAGCAGCCAGAAACAAAATGTCTGTGAAAACCAGGACTAGGAATCCTACTGTATTATCCTTAGGGGTGAACTAATTGCTGCACTGGAAGGGTGGAAGTTTTTGAAATAGGTTTATAGCTTCCAGATGCTACAATACATCCTAGCAAAGCTCTATGTGCATGCATTATGTCACATATGTGCTAGATTCTGGTTCAGTTTCTAGTAAAGAGGGTAGTGTGGGAACCAGAGTCAGATGTGATGTCATTCTGTAATCCAGCACTAAAACGATGTTTTAATACTAGATGGGATGGAAGTCTCAGGGCAGTCTGTTTTTGGAACCTGAAAAAGAAGGAAGACCACTTAATCTTGCCTTGCTCTAGTAAGTGAACTAGGGGACAGTAATTCTTTAGATCAGTCAGTAAAATATAGTGAGATTAGTTAAGCATTGTTTTTCTGTATGTGTGAATCTTTCCATCGGTATTATTTTTAATGGTTTACTATCAAAATGTTGAAGTGACTTACCATGACTATTCACATCCCCTTACCGGAACAACAGAAAACCGTCCAGCTGACTGGCTCAGAATGTCGATACATTCAGAAGGAAAGAATTGACATTTGACCGCTCACCATCTAAAACATACACTGACTAGCATGCATACATATTTCTACTGTTTTGCAGGGGGGCAAGCCCCCCTACAACCCCATGTGGGGGCTGCACCCCTCATACCCCCTACTACTTATATATTCTACCTCCAAGATCACACTACGGTGAGGAAAAGGGTAGTTTTCCCAATCCACACTGTAGTGTGATCCATTTCAAAACACCAATGCTCAAAACCACGAACACAAGCTACGTATTGATGTTTTGGAGTCAACAGGATTTGTGTTTACAGTTTTGCCTCTCTGCACCTCCATGTTGGACTTTCTAACAGTTGTGTCAAGTCACTTCATCATTCTGATAGTAAATCGTTTTTAATACTTGCTGTGATTGAAACTCTCATGTTTTTTGTAAATAGATATTTAGTATCTTCATGTTCGTTTATTATTAAATATATTTAAACTTTTCATTGTGGCTGGTCTCTTAAAGAATATTTTAACCTTTGAGAGTACTTATATTTGATGACACTGTGGCCTCTCTTGAAAGCCTTGCTACATTGGTCAAACAGTACCATTGGTATTAGTATTAATTTTACTCAGTATAATTGGGTACCCTTGTAACAGCTTTAGAGTAGCTGGCTTTAGAGTGTTCTGGTGGTGGTATCTACCTTATAGCCTGGGGAGAGGGGCACAGCTGGTAAATGTGTGCCAGCCTTTCCTAGATGTGTGTGTGTGAGTGTGTGTGTGTGTGTGTGTGTGTGTGTGTGTGTGTGTGTGTGTGTGTGTGTGTGTGTGTGTGTGTGTGAGTGTGTGTGTGTGTATGAAAATCAAATCTGAGTGCGTGTCAGCTACTAGGATCAGGGACACAGAGCACTGGTTTCACAGACAGGGAGATGGAGGACTTGGTTTGGAACACTCGGCTGAGGACTCAACTCTACAGCTGTGTCATTGGGGAGTCTTATTTGGGGCCTGGAGAGGGAAACCCAGCCCCAGGACAGAGTATGTCTTTGTGTGCTCTTAAAGGAAATGTACTTGGTGCAGAGAGCTGCATCTGGGAATACTGTGTGCATCTATTTTTGTTCCAAGTGAACGTCCCTCACCAGTGTCAGTGGTGAGGACTGAGGCTCCCTGATTACTAGCCCAGAGGAGGGGCATCACACAGAAATAACAGAATGCAGTCCTATCTGTATGTGATTAGTTTGATGACAAGCATACTTTTATTAACATCTGTGATTTTACCTTATTCTTCCAGTAGTATAATACACAACACAATATGAATTTCACTAAAACATTAACCCTCTATGAAGAATTTCATGACCATCTCGACAACAAACTGCTAGCGGAGTTAAATGCTTGCAAAGTAAAATGACATGTACCAAAATCAACTTACATTATTACAACAAAGCACATTAAATAACAGCTAAAATTCAGAATACCAACTGTTGAACGTTAAAAATGGCTTAAGAACATATTGCATATAATGCATTTCAAAATATACCAGAAACAAAGACACTAGTTTAAACAACAATTTACAAGTACTAGTACAGTAATAATAGTAAGAAAAATAAATTCAAATCAAAGTTAAAACAAAAAGCCACCATCCCTGCTGAAAAGAGTCACTGACATTTTGTTAGGACATTCTTTCTCAGCTCAAACTCCCATATCTCACTACTCCACTGAAGAGCAATGAAGCGGGGGGGGAGTCTATGCAATAAATGTTGCAATAAATCATGCGCTAGCAGAGAGGCAAACCTATACACTAAGATTGAAAAGTGAACTAAGGTATCAAGAGAAATGGCCAGAAACAAAACAGACCTGGTGCCTCTGCGGTCTCTCTAAACGATGGGACAACTCCAAATCTGTACTGTCATAAGGAGTATAAACTAAGTGCAAGACATGTGCTTAACTGGTACCTGAGGAAAGGGATGTAGAGAGATTGTGATATAGCATACTGGGAGAAAATCACAGAACTCTCTCAGAAACCTAGGCAGAGACACTGAGACCTCTCACAACTACAAGGTCCGGGCCTCATGTCCAGACTGAGTGCAGAAGCCACCTCATCAGATTAAAATAACAGCAGAAATTATATACTGTTACAGCATTCAATATGTGGAACATTACTATGCACAAACAGCAAAAGGTTGTACTTTGTATTACAAAGTGTGGAAGGGATTCATTTGATATACATGCATACATATGGGGGACTGCGAGGCAAAGCTATCCATGTTGGAGGTTTCGACTTCAATGAAAGTTCTTTCTTCTGAGTTTTTGCACTTTTCTGTAAAACTGCTATAAAATATTCTGCATGATGAGTGATACAAACAAAACCAAGATGTCACATCCCGCAGTAACACAAAAACCTATTGTTAGAGCAAGTAATTGGATATGGAATCAGGAGTGTGATTATATCTTGGGCATGTATACAACAAAATCAAGATCAAAAGAAAAAAATTGGATCTTGTATCTTAAACACAGACACACACGTTTACAGACCTCACAATACAGGCTGATAATTCCTTCATCAATATCATCATTCACGTTTGTTATAATCACAGTCTTCAATAACTTCACCATATGCCCCACTCTGCTCCCCAGAGCTCATTTTATTTTGGCTTGCACACGAGCAACAGCAGCACGTTGACTCAGTACAATGTGGCTTTCATGCAAATGAAAAACTAGGCACAACAAAGCACTGGAAGCTACAACATTTCCATTCTAAATTTCAATATATTGACTTTAAGTCATTTGTTTTTTGTTTTGCTTGGGTTGTAATGTTTGATGTGATTCACAAATAGTAAAACACGCTGAAAACAGGTTCTGTGAATATGCATAGTTGACGTTAGTGTATAATAGCTCAGCTGTACAAAACGCTTTGTCAACTCAAAATAGCTTTCCCACAACTTATATTTACTTCAGTTTTTATTATAGGTTCATAAGTACTACGCTAGCTGCCCTTATGAGCCATTTTATGCCTTGCTGATTTCCCTTTTTATGCTCGCAATAACCTATCCCGCTTGGTGATAAATTACTCAGCCATTCCATGGTGGATAATTATACATCACCTCTAATGACCCGCTTGGTGATAAATTACTCAGCCATTCCATGGTGGATAATTATACATCACCTCTAATGAGAATAACTCTGATCATACCACAGAGAATTTGAGGGGACCCATGCATGGGATAAAGCATTTAAGAGCTGCCTCTGTCCATTAGTAGTACAGGGGGCAGTCCTAGAGTAAATTTTCTGTTTCCCATCCACAGATCTAAGTTCTATTTACTTTGTTTTATGTGGATGGGGTGTCTCTTCCACAGTAGCAATATCCTCAGTGAGATATACCTGCCCTTCCAAATCATTATGTTGATGTCACATAAGAGGTTTCACTCCCTCGACTATTTCTGATGTCATTTGACTTGCTGGTATGCAGTAAAACCAACAGTAATGGTTGTGCCAGACACTGGCAGTGAGTATACTAACACAGCTTTGAGTCAGTTCACGTAAGACATGTTGTTTAGGCCTTGTATCCTTTTAGTAAGGTATCTCTGTGAGTGTTCTAGTTGTTGCACGTGTCTGGATATTATATTCAAAGATTGGCCTGATGAGGGCTGAGTAAACTGGGACAATATCATCCCTAGATCTAGACACAATCCTTTTACTTACCTGCTGTGCAATATTGAAGGACTTTATTACAACAATAAACACATTTTGGTCAAAAGCTAGGTCACTGTTGAATTCAGAAAAGAAGTTGCCGTTAACAAAAGAATAATTAGTAGAGCATACAAAATATTGCATAATAATTTTAAGAATCAATCAGAGGAGGCTAGAAAGGATTAGGAAGAGAGACTGGATAATCAATTCACAAAGAGACATTGGGGGATATATGTTTGTCTCCCAAATATGCAACAAAATCTAGAAGATTTAGGATTTTTGCATGGAAATGTTTACATAGGTATTTTTATACCCCAAGTAGACTTCAAAGAATTTTTCCTCAGGTAAACAGCAAATGCTGGAGGTGTGATGGGGAAGAAAAAGGTAAATGGGAACATATTTTCTGAGAGTGTAATGAGTTGGCAGACTTTAAAGATTGCCTGCAGATTGCTCTGTCAGAGATGCTGGGTGAGCAAATTGAAGTAACTGGGGAAATTATTTTTTTGAGCCTTGATACAGAATCGAAATTGCCTACATATAGTAAGGCCTTGCTGAGTCTAATTATGGTGGCTGCCAAAAAAGCAATTGCTAGAAAATGGAAATCAAAGTCTAAACCAACTTTACTAGAAGTAGCAAAGATAGTAACAGAGATAAAACAACTGGAATCTTTAAAAAAAAGGTTAGGAGCAAAGTACATAGGAAAAATGAGAAATGTGGAATCAATGCATGTAGAGGAGGAATGAGGTTTAAAGCAAGGCAGGATTTGAATGAACTATGTAACGGTTGACTGTCAATGACTGGATATGTTAAAAGTGATGTATAATGTTTGCAGCTACAGTTGTGTCGGCACTGTTTGGAATGTATAATATTTGCAACAGATTGTGTTGCTACGGCTTATTTTCATTTATACCAATGTAACAGTGCCTGTGTCATACATGATAATTTAATAAAGATGCTTCTTGTTTTTTTTTTAAAAAAAGAAATCAAATAAGATGTATATTCATCAAAAAAAAAAAAGTTAGGTCACTGTCCACATATGTTACCAAATCCTGACAACTCTTAGGGATGTATTGTCAATGCTGTAGTTCCCTGCGGAACAGAACTTCCCAAAAAATACAATACTGATTTTTTTTTGGCATTTAGTTTCAGTCCATGATTTTGGCACCATTTATTTATTTGGGACAAACCTTTCTGCAGGAAAGATAAATCATTTAAGGATTCAATGACTGCTCCTAGCTTGATGTCATCTGCAAACTTAGTCAGCCACAGCCCCTTGGTATTAACTTTTACTCAGAAAACTATATGCCAAACAGGAGAGGTCCCATCACTGAACCATTAGGGACTCCACTGGTGACTGGCCTCATTGTGGAGGTAACTTCCCCTATTTTGATTCTCTGCATCGTATCTGTGAGCCAGATGGCAAAACAGTGAGTAAGTGGTCGGTTGGAAGGCTGGCATAATGGTTAAGGTGTTTACCTTACAGGCACAAAGTGCAAGGTTTGATTCTCACATGGGGTAAGTGGCTAGGCTTAACATGACCCACAAGGACAATTAGCCTTGTACTAACCTAATGATAATTAAATGACAACCTAATAATAATAATGAATGACATAGGAGTTTATTCTTAGTTTATTTAGCTTTTCTACAATGCCTGAGTGGGGAATTGTGTCAAAAGCTTTGCCAGTTCAAGGTATGCAGTGTGTACCATTTTGCCTTCATACATTGCTTTGGTGACCTTTTCAAAAAAAGTCCACCCTACTGACTAAACATGACCTGCCCTTGAGGGATCCAAACTCAGACTGGTCCAGTGTTTGGAGGTCCTGACTGATTAATTCCATGATAACTCTTTCCATGGCTTTGTATTTGAGGCTGATCAGACTTATGGGTCTGTAACTGCCTAGGTCTGTGGGAGATCCTACCATATGCAGGGGAATGATTGTAACTGTTCTCCATGCACTTGGTACAAAACCTGTATGGAAGCTGAGATTGAACACTGTTGTTAGGGGTGTGGCTAAATCATACTTCATGCTATTTAAGATGCATTTGTGGATATTGCCAGGACCCATCGATGCAGTATTTTTACCTTCTGATAGTACTTTCAGGACTTGGTCTTGTGTGATAACTAGAGGCGAGCCAGTTTCAGGTATATCTTCAGGGTCAGACACAGAGGAGAGAGGGATAAAGTTAGAGCTAAATTTATCAACCAGTAGGTTCACTATATCTTCAATGTCAGTGTAGGTAACCTTGTTCATAATCAGCTCAGTGCATTGCTGCATTGTGCTTTTGACAATACAAACATAATTACAAATCCCTTGTGACTGTTTATGGCTTGGGTAGCTATTTTAGCTTCAAACTTGGCATTGGTAGATTTTATTAAGCTCCTGAGTCATTTGTTTATTTCAGTGACAAGGGCTTTAACATTCTGAGAATTATTATTCTTACTTTTGGTCAAACTTCTTTATTTTTATTATAACGCTTGATGATATTATGGTTTTACCATGTGGGTTTGTTTATGGGATGTCCCCTATAGTTGTTCCTATGGGGTACAACTTCATCCATGCAGCTGTTTACATGCTGCTATAGTGGGATGATGTACATCCCCGCATATTCAGTAGAACTAACTGGGTTTGGTGGGGATTTGAAGCTTGCCAATGTAATGTATCACTTATGAGTAGGTAGTTTGTCTTAAAAAAATTGCTAAAGTACCTTGGGTGGAAGGGATCTCTCGTTTCAATTTTTATTTCAAAGGAAACTGCTTTACGGTTAGACCTAACAAGTGAAGACGATAAGCAAGGGATAGTGCAAGATGCTCCCATATTACTACCGACAAGATGCAAGATGTTATTCCCCCCAGTGAGTACTCTAATTGTTCAAGGGCATTTGTATTGACAAAGTCAAGAATCTCTTTGCTTGTGCACTAGTGGTGGTGTAGGTTTCCCAGTCTATAGCTGGATAGTGTAGATCACCTAGAAAACTGGTATTGGGTTTAATACTGAGTGGTTCTAGTTCCTCTAGAAAGGCTCTGTGGCTTTCTTTTGTCTAGAGGGAGTTCTGTACCTAGATAATATATGGAATGGGACCTTTCTGATGGTTATTTGAACATGAAGAAAATCTAGCTCATCATGCTGCTTTACCAGCCACGGTGTGGATCTCTTGTGGATGTACATTGAGACATTTCCACCTTTTTTCCCCTCCTACGCAGTAGCTGGTCTAAACATGCAGAAGGTGTTAGAGCCCTGTGCAGCCAGAGTGCTCTCGACTATTTTAAACCCTGCCTCAGTCACTACACAGATGTCGATGTCTTCCAGGGTGAGAAGGGCTTGTAGGGAGCAGAGTTTCTTGCTCCTAGCATTGATCAGTAATACCTTCAAATTATCCTTTGTTTGTTTTGTTCTGCTGGTAGGTTTATCAGGCTGGAGCTGCCTAAAAAAGGCATTACGGGGCTGGACAATGTCTTTGCCAATAATCAAAAGCCTACAGGGGACAGATGCAAACCATTCCTGGTGAGGCAACTTGGTCTGTCAATCATAACCTCCCAGGCTGACAAATATTGGACCCCAGTTTGAATGACATGAAAACTAAGCTGGTTACTATCCCAGCATCATCATTGAAGAAGGTAGAATATTGCTCAGTGCTAGGCTCATACCTGCCTTGGACACAGTCTGAGAGTTCCATCATGTCTCTCTTAATATAATCCAGGGAGATACACCTCAAGTAATTGACACCAACAAGAACTATGACAAAATCATACTGGTACTTCTTGTTGAGGGACTGTAGTGGATGTGTGATCTGATGGATGATGTGTGATCTGATGGATCCTGACACCAGACAAGCAAATACGTCACTCTTTCCTTGCTCAGCCTGGTAAGAGGAACGTCTGTATGTCTTACAATGGAGTCACCTATAACAAGGATGTTTGGTTGCGTCGATATCTGCCTTACAGGCTAAGCATCATTATTCTGGCACTCCTAGTCTATGTGAGGAAGTAGGCTTAATATGCTGTGTGTGCTCTGTGCCTGTGTTGTGTTTTGAAGGTATCTGAGATTTAGGTAAGTTAATCTTTAGAACTTCAGCATATATTGGACTATGTATATTGTGATGGCCTTGGGGAGGTGTTAGGTGTGATGTACTGCTGACAACTTTGGTGTCTGAGTTTACTGTATGTGAGATTATTGCCTCCACGGATTTTATACAGGTACATATCTCACACACTGTGAAAATGCCGTGGTGGTACAGCGGTAGCGTTGTTACCTCACAGCAAGAGGTTCTCCCATTCGATTCTCGGCGTGGCTTGGGAGTGCCTTCTGTGTGGAGTCTGCATGTCCTCCCCACGGTTGGGTAGCATTCGAAAGACATGCGTGCGTAACTGGACATGCCTTTGTTGAAGGTTGGGCGTTGAGCTGGCACCTCAGCATTTCATAAAAAAAATCTACTGCCAATCATTAGTGGACCGGAGTTCCGCTGTGGCGACCCCTTACCGGGAAAAAGCCGAAAGACAAACAACAACAACATATCTCACACACCGTGTTATGCTGTTTGAGTAATAGATGATCGTCAGACAGCATAAGACAATTCTTTCACTGTCTCAAGATACCCATCTCAATTAGGCTTGATAGAGAAGTTGTGGAGAAGTGCTGGTCCATGATACTGACAAGAAACACTTAGGTGGCAGGGGTAACTATAACTGCTTGGAGTTCGGTTTTAGAGTAATGTTTGGGGGACTTGCTACTGAGTATTTAAATTTTAATATAAAACTACCATGGAAAACTTCTGCTGTCAGCAAGAACCAGGAAAGTAACTATAGTAAATAAATAAATAAATAAATAAATAAATCACTAATTTGATAGTAAAATCAATGTACAAAATATTAACCAATTTTATTAAAAAAAAAAAAAAAGTATTTTAGCATAGTAAGTAGTTTAAGGGGAGAGACTTTGCAAAACAGTTTTAAAAACAGTATAAAATGTAACTTGAAAAAGCCAAACAACTAAAAATCTTTTTTTTTTTTTGCAGGGAGACAAGCTCCCCTATGAACCCTTGGCTCCCTTTACTTAAATATACAGACTTTATAATCGCACAGTAATGGAGAAAACAGAAGCCTCACTGCAGCATAGCTAAGAAGTCTCACAAGCAGCAGTAAGACTGAGGAAGTCAACAAAACACAATGTATTTTTGGCAAAACTCAGTGACGAAAATAAGAGCAGAAGAGAGTGTAAAATAATCAGCTGGTTTACCATTGTCCATTTTAAGTAACAGTTACATGAGAAGCTCACTGTATATTAACTGTTACAATATTTGACGATCCATAACCGTGATGTCAGTAAAAAAATGTTTTTTTACTGCAGCTCACAACTCCCCTTCACTTTCTCACACTACAGTGCCTGTCCAATTCACTCAATGCCAAGCCATAATTTTTGAAACAGTAATACTGATACATATGCCATTTTTATTTCTTTTTTATTTCCATTTACTTTATAAAACTGTACAGGATGCTATTTTTTAATCTCCTGTGTGACTATTCTGTAAATTCTCCTGTAATGCTATTTTTAATATGACTTGAATATGATTTTGTATATAATACTGGTCATTTCAGTTTACCGTGTGGGAGATTTTCTTTCCCCTGGGACTCCACTGAAAATGGGACCGCCTATATTTACCAGTTAGCAAATGTAAACAAACAGTAAATTTTCCAAACGCTGCCTTAGAAAAAAATCATACACAGTTCATTCCAAAAAGTATGCTCTATTATATTTAAAATCAGTAATTTGTGCCCACAACTCAAACTACTTCAGTCATTGTATACTATGTTTCGAAAGCCCAAATTTATATTGCATAATCACATACAGTTGCTTTTTGTCAGTATTTTTACTCCTACAACATAACTGGCCACCTTGATCAGAATAAGGTTGTTGATCCTATTTCTACAATTAACAACTGCAAAACTTTTGCCTTCTGGTTTGAATCACAGCTGAAGAGGGTATATGGACCACTCTAACTATCCAGTTAACAAATACTCAAATAAAGTAAACAAACAATGAATGCAGCCAGAAAGTATTGCTTTCAGTCTCCGGACCAGTAACTTAAAGCAGTGTCACTCCTTCAAATTGTACTCAGAATGCAATGGCTGCCACATTTGAGAGCCAAGCCATGTGATTTATTTTCAAAGTAAAAGTTTTTTTGCATTTGCTAAGTAAGATGTATGCATATTCACTACTGATATTTGTAAAGGAGAGTTTAAAAGAAGTGTGGTGTCAAAATTATGCAGCAGCAGTTAAGTCACAGCCACACTTTCAGTCTATAGAATACAAAAATTAACATTTGGTAAGTTGGCAAAACCCATGTAGCTTTTGCTACAAATAGCATAAATAAGTGGTACTTGTCTACTAAACAATGGTGCAGAGACATAATTCTCACATGTACCTCATTGTGAGGAATGTTCCCCATTTTGAGTCTTAAGTCTATGCTCCATGCTGTTACATGCTAAAAAGGTCTGCCACGCATTCATTAAGATTTTTTTTTATAAATACCCATAGCAAATAATACTTAATCATATTAATTTATTAAAAGAACTTTTCATATATAACAAGTTACAGTTTAAAGTAAACTTTTTGTAATTACAATAAATGGGTCTTATAGTTGGGAAATACAGAAATGGACCAAAGTTTAAAAAAAAAATTATCTGAACAAAAATCTTTTAAATAAAATAGTCAACACACATCCAATCGCTAGCACTATGACAGTATGAAATCTAAAATTCAGCCTCACTGTGTACATTATCCATAACAAAATGCATTAACTTTTTAAACAGCTCCTGAATTCACTAGTTGTAAGACATACGGTTGTATAAGATGAACTTACCTTAGCAGCAGATGTTTGAATGGTCACTGCTGCAGTAGTCTTAGATACATGGGTTATATCCTGTCAAGGATATAGCAGCTGGCCAGCTTCCAAAGCTTCACAAATTCTTCCACACATCCAAATTGTCAAACAGCTCAAGCTTGGACAAGAAGTGCCTCACAGCTTTCCTGCCAGCTGAGAGAGTGGGGGTGAACCCTGAAAGGACAATGCTAGGAACAACAAAAATAAATGTCCACACCCTGGCATATAAAAACACACCAAAAAATAAGGGGGATGGAGGGAGGGAGCAGCTATAGCAGCAGTGATCATTTGAACATCTACTGTTATGACAAGTTCAACTATATGACTGTACTATGTTCATCATACTGATCATGGCTGAAGTACCTTTAGCTATGAGTAGAGTATCGCAGCTAACTACATTTGAGAGGTGCAAGGAGAAGAGTCCATGAGCCACTGATAAATAGTCCTAGCAAAGCTTGATCTGGACCTAGAGAAGGAATCAAGCTTTTAGTGCTTTGTAAATGTATGAACAGAGGACCAAGTAGCAGCTTCTAGAATACTTTTAGAATCCAACCCTTTCAAAAAAGTCATAGATGAAGCCAAAGCCCTGGTAGAGTGGGGCCTTGACCCTGCCTGAAATAGTTTTATTATGGTGAGTACATATAGATATATATATATATATATATATATATATATATATATATATATATATATATATATATATATATATATATATATATATATATATATATATATATATATATATATATATATATATATATATTTATATATATATAAATATATATTTATATACACGTATGGTTTCACTTCATATTACTGAAATGCTGAAATATCAAATTTCAGCATTTCAACAGTATAAAGCAGAAACCATCACAACACCGACACTTCACAATCACAAAACCAAAACATCGAACACACACAATACAGCACACAACCCATAACACCTACACCACAAAACAATTAAATACAATAAAACACCACACAGACACACACCTACACTACACAAATGCAGGGGGGCAAGCCCCCTGTACCCCCCACACCCCCCTACTTATATACATACTAACTCCGAGATCGCACAAACAGTAAAAAAAATAAATAAATAATCACACACCGCTAACACACACAATCATACCTCCACCTCCCTACCCTAACCCACTCGTACTTGTTAGAAAAACAGTCATGCACACTCACTCTCCTTAAACTGCAGACACCATCCCAGCCAAACACTTCCACAACATAACATACATGCATAAGCACGAATTCTACATAGTTCTATTCGCACTTATGCACTTTTGTTATTTTGAAGTTTCGACTTCATGGACATGAATTTCTGAAATTTGATATTTCAGCAATTTCGTGTTTATGAAGTGAAACCATATATACGTATACATATGTATATGTATATATATATATATATATATATATATATACATATATATATATATATATATATATATATATATATCTTTATATATATATAATATATATATATATATATATATATATATATACGCACACACACACACATATATATATATATATATATATATATATATATATATATGGTTCCCCTTCATATGACTGAAACTACAAAAGTATGAAAACAAAAAAATACATATACTGATTTTAAACAACAGAAACCATATTAATTTCCACTAAGTATAAGCTGTTACTTACCTCGAGTGGAAAGTCAATGTTCCGGATGTCGGTCTTCTGGTTTTTCAGTCCTTTCATCTCAGCGAAGTGAAAGTCAGTTATGTGGCCATTTGGGTAAGTAAAGTAGACCTATATATATATATATATATATATATATATATATATATATATATATATATATATATATATATATATATATGTATGTATATTGCCTTAGACAACCATTTGGAAATAGTCTGTTTTGACACAGGCTGTCCCTTCTTCTTACCATCTGAAGAAATGAAAAACTGATCCAAAGATTTAGTTCTGTCACGATAGTACCAGAGTTTTCTGTGGACATTCAACGTATGGAGTATCCATTCTAGCTCACGTTTAGGTTCAGGAAAGAAAACAGGGAAATGGATAGTCTGGCTTAAAGTAAACTAGGTTACCACTTTAGGCATAAAAGAAGGATTATTATTCTTTGTAGAGGAAATATACAGCCATTTCTCAGCTGTCTATTGCCCAACGTACTTTAATTTACTCTTCTGTCCTGGGTGGCAAGACAAGCCTTAAAACAGAACCTGACCAGCTTATGTCCTTCAAGATCCCCATACCACCTAAGAGAAGCAAAGTATGTCTAAGCAAAAATAAGTATGCAAATAAAAAAACAAAAACAAGTGTAACTGACTAATTCGTTTATACCTCAGCCTTTAACTTACCACCAGAACTCACCCCCTCCTTCTATTTGTATTGCCAATTAGTTATTTTTCTTTACTCATAGTACTCTCTAGTTTTATCTTACTCCTTCTTAGTACCTGGCCCTCTCATCTATTTTGCTTCAGTACCTGCTGGTATAAACTGCATTTTCTCTGTAGTGTTGCACCTGCCCCACTCTTTGCCTCTATAGTCCGAACTGCCCCACTCTTTGTCTCTATATTCCTTTCTGGACAGTAAGCATTAGATCAATAAAATGACCTACACGTAAGCAGAAGTCCTTGTTTTTTAATAAGAAACCTTTCTTAAACTAACCTCTAAGTTCTTATTGGTCTCACTCAGCTGACTGTTTTTTTCTTTCTTTACCTGTTCTAAGCTCAGTGTAGCCTCACTCAGTTTGCGCTCAGTACACTTCGGCTCACTTCACTCCCCTACCCCATTCCCACACTCCCCTAATCAATTACATTTACAGTTACTATAACCCCTCACCAACACCATCCAATAAACTCTCAACTGCTTAACCCTATCTATTAACACCTACATAATTACTATTTCCTCATGTTCCTGTAGGTGCTCTCCAAACACTTTAAACCCAATTACTCAGTTCAAGTTCCACTTGCACTCATCTATAGTTTTAATAACGCTTTCCTGTTTCTTTTACCATCTCTACTTCCATACCGAACTTCCTTACCTCTATAAATGAACACTATGTTTTCTCTCTCATACTACACTATTTTCTTATTATCTCTAATCACCTCATTAAGCATACTATTACAAGCCACCTCCCTCAGGTACATTCTAACACCAGCACCTATAAAAACATCTACCCAAGCCCTACCTCATGATATCCACATAGATAGCTTCTCTAACATAACATCCTCCCTAACTAAACATAATATTCTCCTTATTAAAATCCATTTCCTTCCCACAACTACCACAACCAAATTAATACTTCACATACTCTCCAGGCACACTAATAAAGCTGGCTTTCTTTACCCTCTCATAATTCGCCTCCTCAAACTTTCCCAGTATGGAGATATGTATCCCAATCCCTGACCTACACAGCCACCCACCTCCCATCAATCTTATTCTTCTTTCGGCTTCTACCATTAGGGGTCACCACAGTGCAACACCGGTCAGCATAATGATTGGTAGTGGAGTTTTACAGTGTCAAGCTGCAGCCTGGCATCATCCTCCTCCAAAAATGTGCTACTAATAACACTAAACATACTCAGTATATGCAATAAAATCACTGAATTTCACTAGTGGTTAACACACTACTCCCCCAGATATAATAGTAGTTACTGAAACCTGGCTAAAGCCATACATTCAAGATCCTGAAATAGTCCCTCCAGGATATAATTTTCTAAGAAATGACAGAACCTATAAAAAACCATGTGATGTGGCATTAATTTATTATAACACTTTTGTAATAACCCCCCCCCCTCTCCAAAACCTGTTCCATCCTTTGGTAATGCAGAAATTCTCCTAACCTCCATGCAAATAAACAAGTATAAACAAATATGCACTGGACTAGTCTATATACTCCCTGGCTAAAACATCCCAATACTTGAAGATTTTTTTGCCTTATCTACCGATAACACCACAAATGAGACTATCATTATGGGTAACACTATCAACTGGCAAAATTTAATCAATGAGTCCCCAACAAATAGCACACACCTTCACGTTTTTACACAACTTATCACCAGCCCCACCAGAATGCAAAATAATAACCAACTAAGTGCAACCTTAGACTGGATCCTAGCAACTGATCCCCATAAATACTCCAACACTCTTCCAAATGCCCTAAGCGATCACTTACCACATTTACCTATAGAACCCCTCCTCATGAGCCTAAATCCCACACCTATAACACATCAAGAAATTTAACCAAATTCAATCAACAACTATTTAATAGTACCTTAAAACCTATAAACTGGTCAACATTAAAAACATTATCATTGGAAGATGCTATAAGTCACATCAACAAAGTATTCTTAGACACCCTAAACCGTTTAGCTCCTCTTTGAAGCAAAAGGTCAAAAATGAACTGTGTAGCCTGGCTTACAAAATCAACAAAACAAATATTACTATCTAGAGACTGAGCCTGGAAAGAATGGCATAGAAATAAAAATGAAACCAACCAAATAAAATACAAGCAGCTACATAATAAGGCAAAAAAATAGTTACTGCCAACAAAAATAATTATTTCTCTCAATAAATATCCAGCCAAAGTAATACCCAAGAAAATTTTGGAAATCTATTTCAGCACTCCTTACTCCCGGAACTCACAAAACCCATCACTAGCCCCAGACAAAGAGCCATCTCAAACAGCTAACATGTTCAACTCTCACTTCATTGATAGTATACTAAAACTTATAAACCACTCCACACCTAATACAAATTCCATCCATATGAAAAATCTAATACTAACATATTCAGTTAATAGTAACCCCAGCATAAACACCTCCCGTCTCCATCAAACTACTAGAGTTAGTCCTACATCAACCACTTTCTCTCTACAATCTGTACCTACCTCCCTAATACACAAACTTCTTAAACTAAAACCTTGCTCCCTCTCTGCTGACAATCTTCCATCAGAATATTTAAAACTTGCCGCTAATGCAATATCCTACCCAGTTAGTATTCTGATTAATAGATCCATCACAGAATCCAATGTCCCTAAACTCTGGAAAAAATCTATCATAATCCCCTTACACAAAGGGGGAAAAACTAAAGAATTATCCAGTTATCAACTCATCTCTATCCTCTCATCTTTATCTAAATTACTTGAAAAGTGTATACACTTGCAACTAATAAAATTTCTTTCAGATAATCTCCCAACATGGTTTTTGGCTGGCACATATCACTACCATGGCACTACTATCCTTTACAGATGACTTGAACAAAGTTCTGGATGCTGGCCAATTAACAAAAGTAATCTTACTAGACCTATCAAAGCCCTTTGATACTGTCACATGACAAACTTCTACAACAACTTTCTACACTAGGATGCTCTCAATTTACCCAAATATGGTTTCTCCACTTACTTAACCAACAGACAACAATGTGTTAGGTGGCAAACTAATCAAAGATCCATTCTTGGACCCTTGCTTTTCAATATATTCATAAAAAAACTTCATACTGCCTCCCTCCAAAGTACACTCATCCAGTAAGCTGATGACTACACTATCTCTTCCTCCAATAACCCTCAACATCTCTTAACAATTACACAAGATACCTTCACCTCTATTGAAACCTGGCTAAATAAAGCACAACTACTACTCAATCCAAATAACATTAAGCTACTATTGTTCTCATCAAAACCACTTACACCAGTTCAAAATATATTCACAGAATAAAACATGAATTAAATTGTAACTCAGGCAAAGCTATTGGGTATCACTATAAATAATAAACATACCTTCAAACATATACTTCGTACAATTATAAAAACACGTCAAACTTGGTAAACTTTATAGACACAACCTGTTCATGGATAATCCTACCAAAAACACTAGCCAATACCCTCCTACTCCCTTCCCTCCTCTGTGGGGACCCCATTCTTTTACCAACCTCCATACATCCCTAAACAACAAGCTCCAATCATGCTATCATAAAACTGCCAACTTTGCAAATGATGCATCAAACCACACACAGCACTGTTATGCCCTTAAACTAAACTGGCTAGAATTTCCCCATTACCTCAATTCTGTACAATTATCTCTTGCTCACAAAATAATATACAAACCTAACAGCTGCCCTGCCTTAAAACCTATTTTACAACCTTACAACCCCATCCTGCAATCTCTACTCCACACACAAACAGCTATTAAATATATACAAACCTGTCAAAAGAGACAGACACAGCCTCTACTCCTATGCCATTGCAAAACTATGGAATGCCTTACCTCCAAATATCAGTGCCATAAATTCCTTTAAGAATTACAAACTTATACTAAACAACTCACATCTGCCTTGCTCCTAACTAAACACTAAAAACTTAATGTCCCCCAACTTCCTCCTTCACTCCCTGCTGCCTCCCCACATCACTAACTCTCTTTCCATACTATCACCTGACAACTAATTTTTATTTATTTATTTATTGCATTTGTTAACCGGGAAAGTCCACTGGGCTGTAAAGAGCCCATTTTCAGTGGAGGCCCAGGGAGAAAAGCTCCACAATGATACAATTAGCGTGAAGATCACTTAGAAAAACAAGATAGTACAATACAGTTACATTGCATGAGACTGGTAAATAAGTTTATTTTATTTCTAATTCCTCTTTTCCAGCTTTCCAGAACTACTGCCAATACATCTTCCTATCTTATTCACTATACCACCCTCTTATAGTTTCATAGGTATTTACTAGGCTAACAACCACAAGGGCCTGTTTAAGCCTAGTCATGCATCCCAAATTTCTGATAAGTTATGACACCCTTGATAAGTGTAAGCATGGGCTTGGGAGATGAACCATTTACATGTTCCCTGTTTGCATTAGAGACATAGGTGGCAAACCAGGGATGAATTTACGGTTTCCCATCCAACTGTCCAAGTTGCACTTGAACTGGGTTCCATAGATAGGTATGTGTCTCAGAAACTACCCTAACTCTCCAGCAGGTCCTATTTATATCACAGGCAATGTTTAAGTCTTTAAAATGGATAATTCTGGTAGTGTTTGTTTTGTGGATATGCAGGAGTTCCATCAGAGTGGGGTCAGACAATGTCCTGTATACCAGGTATAGATTTCCCCTCAAAAGCCTGTAGGAGACAGAATACAGGGATAGGGCCTTGAGGCGGTCAGCATAGGACATATTACTTATGCCCTGTATTCTTTTAGTGAGGAACCTCTGTGGACATTCCAGTTATTGCATATGCCTGGTTAGGTACATACCAAAGGGGGCACTGTACTCAATGACAGGTCTGATGAATGCCGAATATGTGGAACAATGACTTCCTTGGACTTAGATACCATACCTTTGTTTATAAGTTGTGCAACATAGAATGATTTCCTCACCACTGTAAACACACGATGACCAAAGGCTAGAATACTATCTGTGTGGGTCCCTAAGTCCCTGACTATTGGGTCAGCTCTAAGAGGTGTGTTGTCAATATGATAGTTACCAGTGATGGATGATTTCCCAAAGGATACGGTTATGCATTTCTCGGCATGTCCATGGCTCTGACACCAGTTGTTTGTTTGTGTCAGCCCCTCCTGGAAAACATTTGTGTCAGTATGAGATTCAATGACAGCTCCTAATTTCCAGTCATCTGCAAATTTATTCAGCCAGAGACCACTGACACTGGCCTTGACTTCTGTGAAATAAATGCCAAAAAGGAGCAGTCCAAGGAATGATCCCTGAGGGACTCCACTTGTGACTGGCCTCTTTGTATTGGTGGACTCTCCAATTCTAACTTCCTGGGTCCTGTCCGTTTGACAGCTGGCTATCCACCAGGTGACATCTTCTTGAAAAAAACTCTCAAAGTAATATTTCTCCTATATCTTGTAGAATGTCTGTCATATTAACCTCCCTATCTAATCTCTCACTGTAATATTCTCCTATACATCATAGACCAGCTGCTCACAATTAACCTTTCCACCATCCCTCATCTCTTTCAATAATTCCCTTACTTCTATATTATACAATCCCTTTCTTTTCTTTATGTTTTACCCTTACTAAACTTCTGTCCTTTATAATACAAAGCCTAACTACTGTATTTTTAATTTTCTGCTTCGCTAGTAATGTTACAACTCTAAACTTATTTGTAAATTGAATCTTTTATAATCTACCACAAATTGTATTCTACTCATGTGACAAATTGTATTAGGTCTAGAAATGTATGTATATTTAGGTAACACTGTAAAAGCTATTAATGTCTGTATCTGTTCTAGAAATATATGTAATGCTTAGTTATAAATGTATTATCTTTTATTGTCTGTATTTGTTTTTGGAGCTTTTCCTCCCCAGGCCCCTGCTGAAAATGGGTTCCTGACCCAGTCGGAAAATGAAAATTTGGAAAATGAGTACTGAAAAAACTTGAGATTCCCTGGATCAACTTGCCTCTTTCAGCACACTTTTTGATCACCTCTGCAGCTGAAGGGGCAACCACTAAATCTGTATCCAAGAGGGAATTTAAAAGCTCATTTTTATCATCATCTGGGAGGTTCAGAGAATGCAGCCAAGCAAACTTCTTCAAAACAGTACCAGTGGCCATAGGCCTGGATGAAGTATCAACAATGTCATACACACACTGCAAACAATGAGTAGTGACCTGTGCAATAGAAGAAACTATGCATTTAAAGCAGATTTTTCTTCACAAGGAGAAACTGCATATAAAGCATTCCTCATACTTTCAGAATTTGTCTCAAACTTCAACATATGAGCATGACAATAAATAGGGGTCGGGAGGGTGGCCTAATGGTTAAGATGTTTGCCTTACAAACACAAGGTGCAGGGTTTGAGTCTCACAAGGGATAATTGGCTAGGCTTACAATGGCTTGCAAGGGCAGTTAGCCTAGTACTAACCTATGAACCTATAATTCTGCAAATAAAAGTTGCAGTACATCTTTTGTCCCATATCTATTAATAATCTCCCCATCCTTATCAGAAAGAGTAGGCTCGGACAGAAATAAGTGTTTAGCAGCAGTAGGCTCAACTAATGCTACAACTGCAAGTGGTAGGACATACATCCTCTAAAGCAGACATGACAGGAGGAATGAGTGTAGATTCTGGAACATCTTACTGTAACAATATACAGTATTTTCTGAGGCACTGAGAAACCTTCTCCAACTGAAAACACTGACATATTCTAGCAATGGTAGCAAAAACCTGTTCCACGAACAATAAAGGTCTTCCTCCCACACAAGTCCAGAAAGATAGAATCCACCAGCGAAATTATATAATTGATTTATTTTCACACCAAACAAGTAAAACAAGTAAAATCTGAGCGCTTTCGTCTCCCTTCGGAGACTTCTTCAGAGATAAATTAAAACCACAAAATACATCAGTTTATATACTTTATCTAGTGGGCTGGTCAATAAATTAATTAATTAGCACATTCCTTTCATTTCCTTCTAAAAGTAAAATACACACCATTTTCATTGTGTGTAAAAAGATAACTGTTTTCTGTACGGAAAACTTTAAACTTTAAATACAGTTGTCAAATATAAAACTGCGAAAATAACTGTCTACAAATTCACTATAGGTATGAAATGCATAAAATTATATTAGATATATTAAAGTATGTTGCAATATATTAAATAAATTTAATAAATCATAAATACAATTAATATACTTATTGCATTAAAAAAGAAAGATGAATGCAAAGAGGTCAAGACAACAGTATGTCCTGTCAAAACCTTAAACAGTGGGAGGACACTGTTAACATAATAAAAAGGGAGCACTAATAACTTGATAATAATATAATATAATAATAATATTAATATAAATCATAAACCATAATGCCAACTCTACAAAAATTGTATACATATAAATATATGTATACTCACTTATGAATATATGTGCAACTATATGCATTTGTACTTCCAAAAATATCAATAAATATCAGGTAGATTAATACATCTATACAGATCATAATATGTATAAAATGTATAAAAAATATATATAAAATTTAAAAAGTATAAAATTTATATACAAACAATATATACATATGAAAATATATATACACATAAATATATACATACATACATATACATATATATATATATATATATATATACACACACACATATATATATATATATATACACATACATACATACATCCATATACCCACGTACACATACACATACATATATATATATATACACTCCTGTACATACACATACACCTACACGCATATACTGTTCTTAATAATAATTAAATACTTTAATTTAATAATTTAATTTGATTTAATTTAATATAATATCCAATATAATGTTGTAATATATCCACCTGTCTATACAATGTACTTTTGTATGTTAATATGTTATTACATGTCTTCTTTGGAAATAATATATATATATATATATATATATATATATATATATATTTTTTTTTTTTATTATTATTATTTAAATTCCTAACTTTTATTCAACTTTTTTACAACCCTCTTAGGGTCAGCAGCAAAAATTTTTAAAACAGGTGAAATAGATATGTGGTCATTTAGTCCTTTCCCTCCACATGCATCCAAACGCAATTGCCACATCATTTCCTTATATTCTAACTTTGTTTCCCAGTCCCCACCTCTTTCAGGGTGTCCAACTTCTAATACCTAGAATTTGAAATTAGCCTCCTTGCAATTCATCAATGCCTATATAGTGCATTATTCACATTTTGCTTGTTGATATCCCTTATATGTTCGTATATTCTGGCTCTAAAATGTCTCTCAGTTTTACCCACATAATATTTTGAACACACCTTACAAAAGGCCAAATAAACCACACCCTGAGTATAGCAACTACTATAATTCTTAGCTTTCAAAGTAATTCCTACACTAGGTATTGTCAAATTCTTTTGTTCTGCAATGAAAGAGCACTGGGCACACCGTCCACATTTAAAAGTTCCCCGTTTTCTATTTACACCTATAGTTGTATTGGTTTTATTAGTCTTATAATATTCCAGCATGTTCTTTATATTCCTATTCCTCCTGTAACTATATTTTATATTCTTCTGAAATATATTAGTTTTGCCATACATTTCACTAAACATCCCCCATGTCTCATCTATACATTTTCTTAACCACCCCATACCTTTGTGGTAAGTTAATGTAAGGAAGGGTAGACCATCATTTATATTACTATTCGTACTACTTCCTTGTCTATTTTCTTGCATTTCATTAACTATAGAAGTACCATTTTCTTCCAATACATCCGATAGACCCCTCTTTTTAATAGTAAGTAGTGGTACATATCTGTTTTCATTTCTACCTTTAAGAATATACTCTGCTATATTATCAATAATTCTTGATGGATAGCCTCTCTCCTGAAACATCTGTTCTACATTTTTAATTTCCATAATAAAATCACTGTCACTTGAAAGCATTCTTGCCATTCTAATCATTTGCCCTTTGACAATATTCTTTTTTAAGAACTGGGGGTGATCACTACTATAATGTAGGTAGGCATTAGAAAAATGCTTTTTTCGATAAATATTAGATTTATAACAACCATTATAATAATCTTTTTCTAATTGAACATCTAAAATATGGATAACATCCTTCCCAATTTCGAAAGTAAATTCTAGAAAATTAGTAGTATGACTTATATACCTTATAAATTCATCGATTGTATTCTCTGATCCTTCCCATACAATAAAAATGTCATCCAAAAACCTGAAATATTTTATAATATGTTTTTTGTATATGCAAGAGAAGATGAAATTTAACTCCCAATACAACATCACAATATTAGCATATATTGGTGCGCAGGCTGATCCCATGGCAACACCTTCCTTTTGGTGGTAGTACTCCCCCTGAAAGTAAAGATAGTTATATTTCAAAATAAGTTCCATATTTTCAAGAATCACTCTATATTCATCATTTGTAAGACCATCCGTTCCTGTTATAATCTCATCAAACCATTTTAACCCCTCATCTTGGGGAATGACTGAGAACAGGTCTTTAACATCAACTGTTAAGAATATATAATCATTATTATATGGACAATTCACAATTTTTTTTACCTACAACCCACCGCTACAGAAAGAACTATTTAATTTTGAAAAATGTGTCACGAAGAACATTAGGTATTTATATAATAAAAATCGAAAAGATTTTAATATGAGAATGACAGGTAATTTAACATCCACTGAGTTTAATATAGTAAATGAGTTTGGTAGAAATGACAAGGTTAGAGTGATGAAGGCAGACAAAGGTGGAGGGGTGGTACTAATGGATAAATGGGAATATAATAGAAAAATGCTGGATATTTTGGACAAGGAGAATCAATATGAGATTGTATCAAAGAATGAAATTAATATTTCGTATAAGAAAATTGACCTTATAATGGAGGACAATCTCGTTCAAGGTTTGATTGATAAAGATGTGTACATTTTTTTCAGTGTTCCTAAACCTGTAATATCCATTATTTTTGGAATTCCAAAGGTACATAAATCAACTGTAGATCCCCCTATGTGGCCAACTGTGTCTTCTCAGGGTTCAAAAACTCAACCTTTGGCTATATATGTGGATTATAAACTCAAGCATATTCTTAATAATTTTGAGCATATTCTTATTGACTCATGGGGTTTTTTAAAGAAAATTGTGAATTGTCCATATAATAATGATTATATATTCTTAACAGTTGATGTTAAAGACCTGTTCTCAGTCATTCCCCAAGATGAGGGGTTAAAATGGTTTGATGAGATTATAACAGGAACGGATGGTCTTACAAATGATGAATATAGAGTGATTCTTGAAAATATGGAACTTATTTTGAAATATAACTATCTTTACTTTCAAGGGGAGTACTACCACCAAAAGGAAGGTGTTGCCATGGGATCAGCCTGCGCACCAATATATGCTAATATTGTGATGTTGTATTGGGAGATAAATTTCATCTTCTCTTGCATATACAAAAACCATATTATAAAATATTTCAGGTTTTTGGATGACATTTTTATTGTATGGGAAGGATCAGAGAATACAATCGATGAATTTATAAGGTATATAAGTCATACTACTAATTTTCTAGAATTTACTTTCAAAATTGGGAAGGATGTTATCCATTTTTTAGATGTTCAATTAGAAAAAAAATATTATAATGGTTGTTATAAATCTAATATTTATCGGAAAAAGCATTTTTCTAATGCCTACCTACATTATAGTAGTGATCACCCCAGTTCTTAAAAAAGAATATTGTCAAAGGGCAAATGATTAGAATGGCAAGAATGATTTCAAGTGACAGTGATTTTATTATGGAAATTGAAAATGTAGAACAGATGTTTCAGGAGAGAGGTTATCCATCAAGAATTATTAATATAGCAGAGTATATTCTTAAAGGTAGAAATGAAAACAGATATGTACCACTACTTACTATTAAAAAGAGGGGCTTATCGGATGTATTGGAAGAAAATGGTACTTCTATAGTTAATGAAATGCAAGGAAATAGACAAGGAAGTAGTACGAATAGTAATATAAATGATGGTCTACCCTTCCTTACATTAACTTACCACAAAGGTATGGGGTGGTTAAGAAAATGTATAGATGAGACATGGGGGATGTTTAGTGAAATGTATGGCAAAACTAATATATTTCAGAAGAATATAAAATATAGTTACAGGAGGAATAAGAATATAAAGAACATGCTGGAATATTATAAGACTAATAAAACCAATACAACTATAGGTATAAATAGAAAACGGGGAACTTTTAAATGTGGACAGTGTGCCCAGTGCTCTTTCATTGCAGAACAAAAGAATTTGACAATACCTAGTGTAGGAATTACTTTGAAAGCTAAGAATTATAGTAGTTGCTATACTCGGGGTGTGGTTTATTTGGCCTTTTGTAAGGTGTGTTCAAAATATTATGTGGGTAAAACTGAGAGACATTTTAGAGCCAGAATATACGAACATATAAGGGATATCAACAAGCAAAATGTGAATAATGCACTATATAGGCATTTGATGAATTGCAAGGAGGCTAATTTCAAATTCTGGGTATTAGAAGAAGTTGGACACCCTGAAAGAGGTGGGGACTGGGAAACAAAGTTAGAATATAAGGAAATGATGTGGCAATTGCGTTTGGATGCATGTGGAGGGAAAGGACTAAATGACCACATATCTATTTCACCTGTTTTAAAAATTTTTGCTGCTGACCCTAAGAGGGCTGTAAAAAAGTTGAATAAAAGTTAGGAATTTAAATAATAATAAAAAAAATATATATATATATATATATATATATATATATATATATATATATATATGTATATATATTATTTCCAAAGAAGACATGTAATAACATATTAACATACAAAAGTACATTGTATAGACACAGGTGGATATATTACAACATTATATTGGATATTATATTAAATTAAATCAAATTAAATTATTAAATTAAAGTATTTAATTATTATTAAGAACAGTATATGCGTGTAGGTGTATGTGTATGTACAGGAGTGTATATATATGTATGTGTATGTGTACGTGGGTATATGGATGTATGTATGTATGTGTATATATATATATGTGTGTGTGTATATATATATATATATATATATATATATATGTATATGTATATGTATGTATGTATATATTTATGTGTATATATATTTTCATATGTATATATTGTTTGTATATAAATTTTATACTTTTTAAATTTTATATATATTTTTTATACATTTTATACATATTATGATCTGTATAGATGTATTAATCTACCTGATATTTATTGATATTTTTGGAAGTACAAATGCATATAGTTGCACATATATTCATAAGTGAGTATACATATATTTATATGTATACAATTTTTGTAGAGTTGGCATTATGGTTTATGATTTATATTAATATTATTATTATATTATATTATTATCAAGTTATTAGTGCTCCCTTTTTATTATGTTAACAGTGTCCTCCCACTGTTTAAGGTTTTGACAGGACATACTGTTGTCTTGACCTCTTTGCATTCATCTTTCTTTTTTAATGCAATAAGTATATTAATTGTATTTATGATTTATTAAATTTATTTAATATATCTAATATAATTTTATGCATTTCATACCTATAGTGAATTTGTAGACAGTTATTTTCACAGTTTTATATTTGACAACTGTATTTAAAGTTTAAAGTTTTCCGTACAGAAAACAGTTATCTTTTTACACACAATGAAAATGGTGTGTATTTTACTTTTAGAAGGAAATGAAAGGAATGTGCTAATTAATTAATTTATTGACCAGCCCACTAGATAAAGTATATAAACTGATGTATTTTGTGGTTTTAATTTATCTCTGAAGAAGTCTCCGAAGGGAGACGAAAGCGCTCAGATTTTACTTGTTTTACTTGTTTGGTGTGAAAATAAATCAATTATATAATTTCGCTGGTGGATTCTCTTTCTGGACTTGTGTGGGAGGAAGACCTTTATTGTTCGTGGAACAGGTTTTTGCTACTTGGTGTGACAATTTTTCGTGCTTTGTGGTATTCTAGCAGTGGTCTCAGAGAATGAGAATCCCCCCCCCCCCCCCCCCCACAGTCAATCAAAACCAGAGCTCTTCTCTGAACCTGAATCAGAAATCTGAGGGAAAAACTTTCAATCCTTCCTGCTTCTTCCTGTTCAGATTCAGAATCTTGAATCACTTCAGAAAAAGAGGAATCTCTCCTTTATCAGAAACCACATTACAACAAGGATCAATAGCCTGAATTAGACCTTGAGCCAGACCCAGTAAACTACTCCTATCCAAAGAAAATCAAGGAAAAGTAGATACATGCTTGGTTTTCTGTTTCTTTTTGACAGGAAAATTAGATCAACAGTGTTACTAATGGCAGCAGCTCCTTCCCCACGAATACGCACAACATTCTGAGACAGTAGGGAAACTTTCCCTGTTCCCTCTTCCAGGACCAACAAGTGAGGCAATCCCTCAGTGGCTGTAGGTGCTACACCAGAGGGATCCAGGAATAAAAGATGAGTAGTCTAAAATACAAAAAAATGGACACAGCAGAGTCACCCAACTTCAGCTGAGGCAAGTTGCTAGCCTGCTGTGATGATAAAGGTTGTTTGCTTAATATTTTTTATTTTTGGGGCTGGAAAAACAGACCATGGGACCAGTTACCGACAATGGTGCTGCTTTCCCAAGGAAAACAAGCAGCAATTGCCGGTAAACAATACCAGTCTACAGAAGTTACACTTTTGACATAAAAAAATAAAGTATAAAGCATTTTTAAAAAAGCTAGGTCTGCTCCACAAAAGAAAAATAAACAACTTTTCCACACACAAAAAAAAATTTTCAGTTACTTTACACTACTTTAAAACTGAAAGGAAAAAAATGAGTGCAAGGCTTAAAAGTATGTTACAGTCTCAAGACAGTCAGTTAAAACACAACACATCTAAGCTTTCAAAATAACTCTCCTGAAGAGGAAAGTAATAAAACATCAACAAAATTCAGAAAATGGAAGTTTTTTTCCTCCAAAGAGAATTTATCTGCCCTGCTAAGGAAAGCACAAGCCAATCGTCAATCCTCAGAAGCCTCAGAGGAGCGTATTCTTCAGCAGCAGTAACACTCTGAAGGGCTTTGCAACCAAACTCGTCTTTTAGTCAGCTCAGCTTGAGCTGCTTGACAGTTCTGGCACATGGAAGGTGCCGTAAAGCATTACAAGCTGGCCAGCTGTTATACATCCTCGGCAGCTAAGGCTACTGCAGCAGTGATCAATATGATGAACATACACACCAACCTTCACCCCCTTTATCTTTTTTTCGGCCTTTAAATATATATTCTCACCTCTTACTAGCTTGTCTTCTATATTTTTTTTACTTTAATATGATGGAAAATATAGTTAACATAGGGTTTACGCCTCCATTCATTTCAACACCGAAACACTCAATACTTCTAACATGGAAAATGATTTCTGAGTTTTCTTTGACAGGTTGAATGGCACACAATTGCTTGTCAAAATTATAAAGTAAGAAAAATGTTACAATGTAATCTGCAAAGAAACAATGATTTTAACCTAAGTGACATGGCACTTTTTTAGACTGTTCGTATGTGGAAAAATATAATGTCACTGAATAACAATACTTATCTGATTTTTTTTTTTTTTTTTGACTTAGCGGTGTAAACCTTGGCTCTAGAGGACTGTCACTGTTGAACTGATACCCCGACCCCATGTGTAAAAATGGGGATAGGGGTTATGGATGGATGGATGTTTGCAGACTGTTAAAATAAAGAACACAACTCTAGCAGCAGGGTATAATATGTGAAAATAGCAAGGCTGTTAAAACAGTGCTGACATCCTTCCCGTAGAGGCATTGTGTGGAGTTATCAGCCCAAATCTGCAGTAAATTCAATGATGCTTGTAAATTTAGGATTCCAATTTTTATTTTTTTTTGCATTTTTACTCTCATTTATATATTTATTTAATTTGTTCATCAAAAATAAA
>NC_056749.1:673276546-673304046 GCF_019279795.1 Protopterus annectens | reverse complement strand
AAACTCTCACAAAATACAGAAACTTTCAGCAAATAAGCAAACAAGATTTACAACAAGGGACTAAAATAATTAACAGAAGGTTAAGAAAAGAACTTAGCAGATTGCTCAGCCCAAAGTAGTAGTAGTTCTAATAAAAGTTCCTAAATTATAGTTGCAATAACAAGTGTAAAGGTAAATTAAGCAACATTTACATTATCAGTATAAACAAACTATCAGCAGCCTGGTTAGTAATATGAAAGTAACAAGTGTACACCTCAGCAGCTCTTCATAGGCTATGATACTACCACTCCATAAGCCAAGGTAATGTTTGCAGTGCAGTGGCACAGTGTATTGCCTCACACCAGGAGGTGGTTCAATTCTCACCTAGGGTGCCTTCTGTGTAGAGTCTGCATGTCCATCCTGTGTTTGTGTGGGTTTCCTTCACTGCTCTGGTTTCCTTCCACATTTCAAAGACATGCAGTAGGTGGACTGGACACACTAAATCATCCACAGTTGTGACTGTGCGTGTGTGTGTGTGTGTGTGTGTGTGTGTAAGTTCATAGGAGGTTACAAGGTTATTAGCCCTAGGGCCTTTATATGCCTAACCATGTTATACCCTTGTTCCCTTATTGACCAAGTTGTATGGTCCATATTTGCAGCTCGAGTCTATAATCAGCACCGACTGCCCTTATCCAAGAGGGACATAGGTGACACCCCTGAGGTAAATTTACAGCTCCCATCCAGTTGTCTAAGTTATACTTACATAGGGTCATTGAAGAGCTCTGTTCTATGTGAATTGGAAGCTTGTTCCAGAGGAGTGGCAGTCTCTGGGAGACATATCTGTCTCTCCAGCATGTCCTGTTAATGTTACAGGCTAGGCTAAGATCCCTAGAGCAAGTGAATATGTTCCCATTTGACTTGCAGATGTGCAGCATTTCCATTACGGCAGGGTCCAAGATTGCTCTGTGGGCCAGGCACATGTTGCCTCTCATCAGCCTATAAGACACAGAATACAGTGACAGGGCCTTCAGTCTACCCATGCAGGTCATGTGTTGAAGGCCCTGAATTTTCCTGGTGATAACCCTCTGAGGTCTCTCCAGCTGCTGCAGGGGTCTGGTGAGGTACATACAGAAGGGAACGTTGTACTCTATAGTGGTCTGATGAGGGATGAGTACAGGGGAGTTATAACATTCTTAGCTCTGGATATGATGCCCTTACTTATGAAATGTGCAATGCAGAAGGCCTTCCTTACCACTGTGGACACAAGGTGATTGAAGTTCAGGTTGCTATCAACCTATGTTCCCAAATCTCTCACCTCAGGGTTTGAGCTAAGGGGGATACTGTTAATATTGTAATTTACTGGGAATTCCTCTTTGCCGAAAGGGATAATACATTTTTTTGCATTTAGTTTAAATCTCTGATTTTGGCACCAATCATTTGTCTGTGTAAGCCCTTTTTGTAATATGTCAGCATCATTGGGGGACTCTGATTGCACCCAGCTTGCAGTCATCTGCGATCTTGGTAAGCCACAGGCCATTTATTTTTGCCTGGACTTTTGAGAAATACATTCTAAACAGTATGGGGCACAGCACAGATCCTTGTGGTACACCACTGGTAACTGGTCTGCTGGTAGCGGTGAAATCCCCAACTTTGACTGTATGCACTCTGCCGGTGAGCCAGTTGGCTACCCATCTAGTGACATATGGGTTAATTCCCAGTAATTTCCAGCTGCCTCTGTTTCTCAATGATGCCTGAGTGGAGGATTGTGTCAAAAGCTTTGGCTAAGTCAAGATAGGGTGTATGTACTGTTTTGCCTTAATTCATGGCTTTGGTGACATTTTCAAATAAGTCCACCAGGTCTAATAAGCATGATCTATGCTTAACAAAGCCAAACTGGGTCAGGTCAAGAGTCTGAAGGTCACCTATGTCTTTGTTGATAAGGCCCATGGTGATTCTCTCCATGGCCTTGCAGATAAGGCTGGTTAGGCTTATGGGTAAATAGTTCCAAGGGTCAGTTGATGACCCTTTTCTGCAAGGGAATTACTGTTGCTGTTTTCCACTCTGCTGGGACAAAGACAGTGCCAAGTGGTTCCATTAGGTCCTGTTTTAGACCATTTAGTAGGCAGGCTGGGATGTTATCTGGTCCCACAGATGCTGTGTTTTTGGTCATGCAGAGTGTGGTTATGAACTGCTGTTTGGAGATACTAGGCAGACGTCTGGTGACAGGTATGCTTTGGGGTCTGTCTGGTGGGGATGGGGGGAGAGGGTGAAGTTTGTGCCAAATCTGTCTGCTAGTAGGTTGGCGATGTCCTCAGGATCAGTATGAGTGGTACCATCCACTACTAGTTTGGCACAAAGCTGGGCCTTCCCTTTTAGATTTCTAACATGCCAGTTTATCTTCATAATCATCTTTAGAGGACTTTATAAGATATGTAATTTGCTTGTTCAAGATGTGAAGGGTGTCCTTCCTCTGCTGAGTCCATTCCTTGTTCTTAGACATAGTTTCTTCCTCTTGTTCTATAACCTATTTATGCTTGATGTCCACCAGGGTGGCTTGTTTTTTGTGAGAACCATGTTTTGATCCGTTCAGCTACAGCTGAGTCTGTACATTTGTATAGTTGCTTATACAGGGCATTTGTGTACACCTCTGTATAGCAGTCATCAATGACAGTGGTAACAAGGAGTTTGAAACTATTTATGCCATGCCACTACTTAGGAGGCTATAGCTTGCTTTGGAGAAATGTTTCATCCTTTTTGCTCTGGAGGAGGGATCAGCTATGATTGTTACTTCAAACGAGACTGATTTATAATCAGACCTTACCAGGGAGGGCAACACACAGGGGGTAGTGCAGAGACCCCCTATGTTGGTGAGTACTAAGTCTAGGATATTCGAGCCCCTTATGGGGCTGCAGACTATCTGTTCCAAATCATTTGTATTAAAGATTAGAAATCTTAGGGCAAGCGTGTTTATGCTCATATATGACTCCCAGTCGATGGAAAGATAGTTGAAATGAGAAGTTATCTACTTACCATAACGTTCCATGTTAGTTGTCTTCTTCTCGCCTTCTTTCTTGCTGGATGGGTTCAGAGCCGAACCTCGGCTCCGACTCGGCCTATTACTAAAGCTCGAGAGCTATTTTTACCGGCTCGAGGCTATCCTATGTCCCATAATGCTAGGCGTCATATACCCAGATCTCATTTGATAGCTAACACTATGGACATACATGTCCCACCACAACAGAGAATATATATATATATATATATATATAGATATATATATATATATATATATAAATAGAAGCTCTTGTAAATATATACATATCTCTTATAAGAGTTACCAAGAGAAGCAAGAGAGCTAGCTGAGGAGACAACCCTAGTGACGAAAAATCTCACAAGATACTCAGTCTTTCCAGGCTAGGGGGATGGAGGGTGGGACGCAAGAAAGAAGGCGAGAAGAAGACAACTAACATGGAACGTTATGGTAAGTACATAACTTCTCAATGTTATGTTGTCAATCTCGCCTTCATTCTTGCTGGATGGGACAGCGTCCCTAGCACCTGGGTCCTGGGTGGCTCAATGGAACAGACTCTTGAGTACAGTGGAACCAAAATCAGCCCGGCTTCTGGAGGCCATGTCCAGCTTGTAATGAGAAATGAAGGTATGAGGAGAGGCCCATGTGGCCGCTGCACAAATGGAATCCATTGGCAATCTTGCCTGAAAGGCTACTGAAGAAGCTAATGCTCTGGTCGAATGAGCTCTGGGCTTAGAAGGGAGCTCTTTATGCCTCAGTTGGTAAATCAACATGATAACAGAGGTCAACCACCTGGACAAGGTTACTTTGGAAACAGGCAGGCCTTGCTTCCCTTCCGCGTAAGAGAGGAAGAGCTGGTCTGATTTCCTCGTCTGCTTAGTTCTATCCACGTAGAAGCGTAATTGACGGTGAACATCCAAACAATGTAACTTTCGTTCAGCCCTATTGGTATAATTTGGGAAGAAGACAGGCAGATCGATGGTCTGATTCAGATTTTTTTCAGAGAGTACTTTGGGTAAAAAGGATGGATTAGTCCTAAGTGACACTCTATCTTTGTGAAAAACAAGGTAAGGAGGGTGAACGCAAAGGGTTTGAAGTTCCGATACCCTTCTTGCTGAAGTGATAGCTACTAAGAAGAGAGTTTTCCATGAGAGCAGCTTTAATGAACAGGAAGCCGCCGGCTCAAAAGGAGGGAAAATTAAAGATGACAGCACCAAATTTAGGTCCCACGGAGGGGGAGGATCTTTTACCGGAGGCCTAAGTAAGAAGGTTCCTTTTAGAAAGGCTTTGCAGAGCTTGTGGGATATAATGCTAGTCTCTGACAAGCCAACGTGGAAATTTGCAATAGCTGCCAGCTGAACTCTGATGGTGGCTGAAGAAGAACCCATTTGAAAAAGTTCTGCCAAAAACTATAAAATTGTTTGGACAGGAGCCGTAAAGGGGTCCACTTGTTTTTTCCGTGCCCAAACAGAGAAATGCTTCCATTTGCTAGCATAAGTCTTTCTGGTAGTAGACTTGTGAGAAGCAAGAATGATGTCGCAAACTGAATGAGAGATTAAGGGAAGCCTGGCTAGGGTTGGAAGTGGAGCAACCAAGCTGTGAGGTTGAGAGATTGAAGGGATTGATGCAGCCCGCCCGATTGATGGGTCAGAAGATCTGGCACTGGGTCCAAATGCCAGGGCTGTTCTAGTAGATGACGTTTCAGGAACGGAAACCAAACTTGTCGAGGCCAGTAAGGGGCAATAAGGATCATTCTGGATCTCAAAGCAGTTGCTTTCTGGATTAACTGAGTAATTAAGGGAAAAGCGTACAGAAGACCCCAGTGCCAATCGTGGACTAGAGTGTCTCTGGGGGGAAGACCTGGGAGAGGGAAGAGGGTGAAGAAGTCTTGGCACTTGCTGTTTTGAGGGGTTGCGAAAAGGCTGACCCCACCTTCTGAAAATTCTTTCCGCTACTAACAGGTTGAGAGACCACTCGTGGGGCATGAGAATGGCTCTGCTCAGCCTGTCCGCTATGACGTTGGACTTCCCGGGGATGTGCGTTGCTACCAGAAACCGTTGAGAAGAGATCGCCCACTGCCAAAGTCTGAGTGCTTCATGACATAGGGGGTAGGATCTGGTTCCGCCCTGCTTGTTGATGTACCACACTACAGACATATTGTCTGTCTGAATTGCAATAGTCCCGGTGGGTAGAGAGTCTTGAACGGCCCGCAACGCTAAAAGTACCGCTCTGATTTCCAAGACATTTATGTGCAGGTGGCATTCGAAGGGTTGTCATGTGCCCCCCCCACCTGATCAGGGAGGCATCCGTTGTCACAGTGGCAACAGGAGGAGGAAGGACAAAAGGTCTGCCCTGAAGTAGCTGAGGGGAGACCATCCACCAAGAAAGGTGCCTTTTGCATGACTGAGTGATTAGAATGCTGTGTGACACTGAAAGCTGTTGAAAGGACCACTGGGAAAATAGCATCCACTGCAGGATCCGCATGTGAAAGCGAGCTAGGGGAGTAATGTGATTGCTGCTGCCATGAGGCCTAGGGTTTTTAGTACGAATCTGGCCTGGACTCTGCTCACCTGTAGTAGGATCTGAACATGATCGCGAATGTCTGAAACTCTTTGCACAGGCAGTTTTGCTGACAGCTCCACAGTGTTTAAAACGGCACCTATGAAGGTAATAGACTGACAAGGCGACAAGGCAGACTTTTCGAAGTTTATAGAAATACCTAGCTCGTTGCAAGTTTGGACCGCATAATTTCTGGACTGGAGTAGTTGACGCCTGGTGGTGGCAGTAAGGAGCCAGTCGTCTAAGTATGGAAACACCTGGAATCCTTGTTGTCTCAGATGAGCCGCGACCACTGCCATGCATTTGGTAAACACCCTGGGGGCTGTGGTGAGGCCAAAGGGCAGGGCTCTGAATTGGTAGTGACTGGCTCCCAGCTGGAAGTGGAGAAACTTTCTGGAGCGCCTGTTCATTTTGATATGGTAGTACGCATCCTGAAGGTCTATAGAGCACATCCAATTGTCCTGACCCAGAAAGGGTAGAATGGACTGTAGCGTGACCATCCGGAACTTCGTTCTTTGAACAGACTTGTTCAGCCTGCTGAGATCCAAAATAGGTCTCCAGTCCCCTGTCTTTTTTGGTACCAAAAAGAACTTGGAGTAAATTCCAGATCCTTGCTGGTCTGCTGGGACTAGCTGGATAGCTCTTTTTCTTAGCAGCTTTGAAATTTCTAGTGCTGCTTGATCCCTCAGACCGGGTGCAACGTCTGGAAGGGGCCCTTTTGGCTGTTGTGGGGAGTGAATAAAGGGAATTCTGTAACCCTCGGATATGATCGACCGTACCCATCTGTCTTGCATGAGGGAATGCCAGGCTTCTGGGTACAGTGATAGTCTTCCCCCGACTGCCTCCGAAGGTGGACAGTCGGGCAATTCCGCAGGGATGTTGGAAGGGTTTGTCAGAGAAAGATTCTCTGCTACCATGATTCTGCGGACCCCCCCCCCTGCCCCTTGGGTGGCGTCTATTATTGTTCCCTCCTCTGCCCCTGAAGGGAAGCTCACCACGTGCGTCAGGGAGTACTCCCTGAGGTTTGCGGAACCACATTTTGCCACTCTTCTGACCCTTGGGATATAGTCTAGAAGGAGTGGAAAAACGGACTCCCACAGCAGAGACAGTCTTGCCTTCCTGCTCGCACCTGGTCAATGCATTTTTCACTTGAGGTCCAAACAAGGTAGAACCATCAAAGGGGGTGTTACTGAAGGATGCCTTGAAGGGGTCAGCAAAGTTACAAAGCCGCATCCAGGCGTGTCTCCTTAGAGCAACACCCGTGCCTGCAGCCCTACTCACCCCATCGGCTGCATAGGAAATGAGCCGCATGGAGGAGTTGACAATCGAGTTCAGGGTCGCCAGCTGGGAGTTGATCTTTTCCTGAGATCCCGCAGCTGATGGGTCCTGTAAGGTATCACCTAGTTCTTTCAGAAGGTCTCTTTGAAGACGGGTGAAATGGCACAAATAATTCAGCGACAGCATGGCAAAGGTCGCTGAAGAAAACATCCGCTTACTATACCTGTCCATAGTCCTAGATTCCTTATTAGGAGGATGGACAGGTACTGAAGGGTCAGCCAACTCCTTCTTAGTGGCCACCGCCACCACCATGGCATCAACAGGGATGCCCTTAGTTAGAAACTGCCTATCAGAAGGGGCTGTAATAAATTTTGTAGACCTCCGGGAAGTTGGTTCCATAGTATCTGGAGCCGTCCACGCCTTTCGAGCCACCACATCCATGAGTGGGTTGAAAGGCGGAGACACCCAGGAGGTGGAAGGGCGAGAACCAAACGCATCTAGGTACACTGACTCATCCTCGGAAGGGTTGAGGGCAGACCATTTCCCCCTCTGCTTGAGAATCTCCAGGATGTCAGAAAAGGAGACATTGTCAGAGGGGGACCTTGGGGACCCTTCCGACTCATCCAGGTCGGTGTCTGATGTGACTGACTCAGGGGAGTCTACATGCTTCCTCTTGTATGTTCTCTTTCGAGGGGGCTCCCCTGCAGGATCCGGGGAGGCCTCAGAAGAGGAGGATATGCCCAATGGGGCTACCTGGAGCATTGGTTCTCCACGCTTGGAGTCAGGAGGGTAGGCAGAGGCCGAAGCAGGCACCATAGGGGGAGGGGCCGACGGGGTCGACTGTGGCGCCGGTATGGGAGCCAGCACACTCCTCATGACCTCAAAGGCGCCCCTATCAGGCAGGGAAGAGGGACCCAACTCCGAAGAGATAAGGGCTCCCCCCGGCACCGAGAGGGACGGCTCCGAGGCCGATGTCGGGGCCGAACTCACCTGCACCGTGGCTCCGAGAGGGAGAATGGGGTCGGACAAGGGTCCGATGCCACTTGTCCCCTCGGAGCCGACGAGGGAGTCTCGGCGCCCGGATGCCTCCAAGGATGGAACCAAGGAAGGGATCGGAGCCGACGAAGGAGCCGATAAGAGTGGTATCGGTTCTGATGCCCCAACAGTGCTAACCCCGACGACCTCCGGCTCCGAGCTCAAAGGAAGAGTCGGAGGAGGAATTGGAGCAGGCATTGGGGTAGCCACTGTCTGATGAGAAGGGCTATTCAACATCTGGGCCAGCGCCTGCGACTTTAAGAGCCTACTGACTACCCTCTTGAGGTCGTGATCCGACAGCCTGGAAGACCGAGAGGAGTGAGACCTATGGCTCCGCTCCGATAGTAAAGGGGACTTCGGAGCCGAATGCACCGACTCCAAGGAAGGAGATCGGGAACGTTTTCGGCTTGGAGACGGCTCCAACACTAAAGTCGGAGCCGACTGAGGCCTCGATGCATTGGTTCCGTCCAGAACCGATGAGATAGAAGGAGGTCCGCTCGGCACCGGCTCCGGACATGGAGCCAACGGTTTGGCGGGCTTAGAAGGTCTACCGGATGGAGGCTTCATCGGAGAACCTTCAGGCTTTAGCAAGCCCCTAACGATGAGCTTGTTTCTGTGTTCTTGCAGGACTCTTGGACTGAAGGCATGGCAGACAGAACAAGAGTCCTGCAGGTGCAGAGGGCCCAAGCAATATACACAAGAAGTGTGACCGTCTGTCAGAGACATCTTCTGACAGCACGAGTCACACTTCTTAAATCCTGAGACCTTGGTATCCTTGGACATGATACCACAGGACCGGGACAGAAAGTCTAGTCAAGCACACAAAGCACAAACACACGCAAAAACTCTTGAAAAGACCCACACAACAACTACTTTAAACTTCACTACAGGGAAGGGAACAATATTCCGTACACACACTCAAAGGGAATCCCCCAACTACCAACTAAAGAAAAGGACCGACCTATCCACCTTAAGGGTGGAAAGAGAGAAGAAACTACCGGGAAAAGGAGGGGAAAAAGTACAGTTTTGTATCTACCATAAATGTAGATGTTCGAGTGCTAATACAGCTGCAGTCATAACAGATGGGTTGTCCTGCCGTCAGGCGGGTCCTCGGTCGGCCGAATTCCAAAGTTTAGGTCCGGCGTCGGTTGTCGTCGCTTCTTCCCTGACGTCAGTGCGACAGGGGTATAAAAGAACCAGCCGACGCCATTTTCTTCAGTTTTTCTTGCCCCAGATGTCAGGTGCCCCCAGTAGGAAGGCAATACATAAATGTATGCAATAATGCCATGCAGTAAAATCAAAAAACAGTAGTTGTAAGCAAATACACCATAAAAGAATACCCCAATCAGGTTGTATGATGAGGTGTTAGCCATTAGGCCTGTTCCAGAGGGGAAGGAGGGAGGGAAACTTGGACTGCAGCTGTATTAGCACTCGAACATCTACATTTATGGTAGGTACAAAACTGTACTATGTTCATCGTGCATACAGCTGCAGTCATAACAGATGGGTAGAATACCAAAGCTAAAATAAGGTCGGTAGGCCCTAGGTGGAACTAGGAGGAGCCAGGATGCCCTGCAAAACTGCAGTGGCAAAACCTGCTCTAGATTTGGAGTATAAAGGCAGGTGATAGTGCTTGGAGAAAGTATGCACAGAACTCCAAGTGGCAGCTTCCAAAATATCTTTGGTAAGAACCCCCCTGAGGAAAGCTGCAGAGGTAGCTGTGGCCCTAGTGGAGTGAGACCTGAAGCCTGTAGGTACAGTTTTACCATGAAGAGAGTAACAAAAGCGTATGCAGTGGGCTATCCATTTTGAGATTGCCTGTTTGGAAATAGGCTTCCCTTGAGCCCCTGTAGCACAGGACACAAAGAGTCGCTCTGATTTTCTGAAAGGCTTTGTTCTGTCCAAATAATAACGTAGTTGCCTGTGAATGTTCAAAGAATGTAGTAGCCTCTCCCCTTTGTTTTGAGGATTGGGGTAAAAGGTAGGTAAGTGGATAGCCTGATTCAAGGCTACCCTGGATACTACCTTTGGCATAAAGGAAGGGTTGGTTCGTAAGGAAACTCTGTCCTGATGGAAAATGACGAAAGGTTGCACAGCCATGAGGGCTTGTAGTTCAGAAACCCTGCGAGCTGAGGTGATAGCCAGCAGGAAGGCTGTTTTCCAGGACAAATATTGTAGTTCTGTTGAGGCAGCTGGCTCGAAAGGAGGCAAAGTCAGTTTCTCTAGAATGAAATTGAGATCCCAAGCAGGCACTGGTTGTTTCATATTCTTAGCCCCTCTGAGGAACTGTCTTAAGAGGGGGTGAGAGAATAAAGGAGGATCAGTGTTGTATTCTGCAGAAATGGCTGAGGCATGGATTTTGATGGAAGAGAATGAAAGTCCACTGCTTAGCATCGCAGCTAGGTACTGTAATATTTGAGGTAAATTCAGTATTCCAGGGTTCTGGCCCTTTTTCTCATTCCAAGCACAAAACCATTTCCATTTGGCGGAGTAGGCTTTTCTAGTAGAAGGTCTTCTGGCCTCCAAAATGACATCCTGCACCTCCTTGGAGAGTAGGGTCTGTTGTGATTTTAAGGAATCTTCCATGCGGCTAGATTGAGTGTTTTCAGCTGACTGTGAAGAGTTTTGAAGTTGTGTTGAGTCAGTAGAAGAGGCATTAGAGGCAGGATCCATGGTGGGGAATGCGTCAGGCTCCTCAGGAGTGGGTACCAGTGTTGCCTTGGCCAGTCTGGAGCGATGAGAATCATCTTTGGTCTGTCTGCTCTGGTTTTTAATAGAACTTTGGGCAGCAGAGGAAGAGGTGGAAAGGCATAAACTGTCATTGTTGTCCAACTGAAAGAGAGTGCGTCCACTTTCCAGGCCTGTGGATGAAAGGTCCTTGAGCAGAATTTTGCCAATTGGTGATTTCTGTGGGAGGCAAAGAGATCTATGTCTGGCCTTCCCCATGCTTGAATTATCTTTGAAAAAATTTGAGGATGCAACTTCCATTCGTGTGGATCTGTCATATTTCTGCTTAGGTTGTCTGCCAGCGTGTTTTCCTTGCCTGGCAGGAACTGTGCTTGAAGCTCGATTTGCAATTCTAGAGCCATGTTCCAAAGAGACATGGCTAGCCTGCATAGGGGGTATGAATGGGTTCCTCCCTGTTTGTTTATGTACCACATTACTGTGGTGTTGTCTGTCCTTATCAATAGCTGGCCTGGATGCGGCAGGTCTTTGAAAGCTATAATAGCATTTGTTACTGCTAGCATTTCCTTTTGATTGATGTGTAGGTGCTTTTCCTTTTGGGACCATCTGCCCTGAATGCACCGATTTGTCATGTGCGCCCCCCAGGCGTAATCCGAGGCATCTGTTGTGATGATTTGACTTGCTTGAGGCTTGCAGAATGGGAGACCTGTGTTTCTTTGGCATGCTTGAGCCCACCACAGAAATTCCTTTTGAAGACATGGAATTAGTGGTATTATTGTTTCCAAGCTGTGGCTGTGCTGAGACCATAGGCTTTTCAGGTACCATTGAAGTTTCCTCATATGCAGCTTTGCACATGGGATTAGTAGGATGCAAGATGCCATGAATCCCAGAGCCTGCAGGATTTTCCTTGCAGTCAGCCTGGTGAAAGTTGCCATTTTTCTGAAGTATTGTGTTAGTTGCCCTTGTTTCTCTGGCGTGAGGTAGGCCATCTGGGTGTTTGTATCCAAGTTGGCACCCAGGAAAATTATTGTTTGAGAGGGTAGTAGCCTTGATTTCTTTTTGTTGACTGTGTATCCCAGGGAATTCAACAACCTTGTTACAAAAGCCAGATGTTTCAGAAGTATGTGCTTGCTGTCCGCTTGGATCAGGCAGTCGTCCAGATATGGGTATATTTGTATCCCTTGCAGTCTGCAGTAGGCAATTACTGATGCCAGGCATTTCGTGAACACTCTGGGCGCAGCAGATAAGTCAAAGAGCAATGCAGAGAATTGATAATGTGTTGAACCTGCAAGAAATCTGAGGTATCTTCTGCAATCTTGTCTGATTGGGACATGCAGGTTATGCCTCCTTGAGGTCCAATGTTACTAGCCAAGACTCCTTGCCCAGCATGGGAAGAAGCTGCTGTAATGTGAGCATCTTGAATTTTGGCACGAGTAAAAAAGTGTTTAGGATGGATAGGTCCAAAATAGGTCTCCAATCTTTGCCCTTCCTTGGTACCAGGAATAGTCTGGAATAAAAACCTTGACCCTGTTCTTGTGCAGGTACCTCTTGAATAGCTTTCATGTCCATGAGATCTGAAATTTGTTTTTGTGCCTCTGCCCTTTGATTGTGTGGCAGGTTTGGCATGCCTCTCATTTTTGGAAGGGTGTGAAAGTGGAATCTGTAGCCTCTGTCTATAATGTCCAGGATCCATTTGTCTTTTGTGACAATATGCCAATTTTTTGAAAATAGTGCCAGTTTCCCGCCTAAAGGTGCTGCCATTTGAGCCTTGCTTGGCATGCAAAGGGGAAAGTCATTGGTTCTGCTTTCTGAATGGCTGTGAACTATCCTCACTACCTCTTTGGGTAGGTGCTTGCCATTGTCTGCCTCTAACCGATCCTTGAGATTGCCCTCTACCCCTCGGACGCCTGTATCTACCTCTTTGGGGTCTGTCCGTGGCTGGAAAGGAACAATTTTTTGAAGGCCAATTTCTACTGAAACATGGAGGTTGTACCTGTAGGAAATCTTTCACTGTTTGCATTGATTTTGCCTTTTCCTCCATTTTCTTTAATACCTCCTCAGCTTTAACACCAAACAATACATCCTTTGGCAGAGGTGCATCCAGTAATTTAGCTTTGACATGATCTGGTAAGGTTTGCTCTTTGAGCCAAGCATGTCTACGTATGACTGATCCTGTAACAGCAGCTCTACATGAGGCTTCTAAAGCATCAAAACCACATTGCAAGGTATGTTTACCTACTTGCTCTGCACTATCTATCAAATCCTGCAACTCCTTCAAATCTGGTTGTTCAGGTTGTGACAATTTGTTTCTCAACTGTGATAACAGAAACTGTTGGTACTTTAACATATGGAACTGGCAGTTTAATGCCCTCATGGATAAGGTGGCTGAGGTGTATACCTTTTTCCCCCACTTTTCTAAAGCTCTGGAATCCCTCTCTGAAGGTAATGGATTTTTAGCAGTGGAGGCCTTAATTCCCTTGGGGCTCTGTGAGATAGTCTCTGGGTCAGCCGCATGGCTTTTGTATAGGAATTGGTGTGAGTCAGGAACCCGGTAATACCTGTCAGGCTTGACTGGAGCTGGAGGTAAAGAATCTGGGTTGAGGCAGGACTCCGAATACACATCATCAAGGATATCTAAGACAGGAGGTATAGCCAGAGGCCTGTGCTGAGGGAGCAAGAGAAAATCCCTAAGCCTTTTCTTGGAGTCTGAGTACTCTTGGCCTTCCCAATGGAAGTGTTCCCTCAAGGTATGCAAGGTTTCCCCAAAAGAGTAATCCTCAGGGGGGGAGACAAAAGGAATGGACTCCTCTGCATCAGAATCTTCAAAAGGGGAGTATGAATGTTCCTGGTCATCAGAATGTTCTGAAATAATGGAGGCCTGGTCCGAGGAGGGGGATTCTTCCTCCACTCTGGGCCTTTTGTCCGGGGGGGGGGTTGAGAACCCCTGATAAGAGTAATTAAGTCCTCAGCCATTTTGAGCATCTGCTTTTTAGGCATGGGGCCTTGAGAAGGGCCCTGTGGGGTTTGTTTTTTAGAATGCATGGCTGTCTTAGACTTAGTGAAAGCCTTGACGGAAAAAGAGGAGGAAGGCCTGAAGACACCTTGAGAGGAGGCAGACCTGTCTAAACTCTGAGTTTCACCGCCAAGAGTGGCTTCGGTATCTGTAGTCGGGGTGTGGGCCGAAGAGCCTGCGACCTCGGGTACAGAAGACACCGCCAAAGAAGTGTCGTCGGTAGTCAGGGGCTGCGTAGGCACCTCGCTGAGAACCGAACCGCCCGTATTCGGCTTTGGCGTGGTGTCGGTAGAGGCCGCTGACCTCATGTGTCGGTCCTTATCTTTGCATCTTTTAGTCAAAACTGGAGTCAGAGTATCCGATGACATTATGTAGTTAAATTTTTTGCCAAAAAAGTGCTGGGCGAACTCCGCCCGACGCGTAATGGTGCGTTTGTTGAATGTAGCACAGAAACGACAGGCCGAGACGTCGTGGTCTGGGCCTAAGCAAGGAATGCAGAGGGAATGAAAATCCTTATGCGGTATTTGCTTCCCACATGAAATACAATTATTAACTTTGTCTGACATCGGTCTGAGGCAAGAAAAGTTTCCCCAACGGGGTACTTAGCTTTCAAGAAGACTTCGGTTGCAGATATTCGTAATCTCAGGAGCTGGCCGACTGGCACTTGCGAACTGCTTCTGCTTCGGGCACCGCACGGCAAGAAAGACTGGAGAAAATGGCGTCGGCTGGTTCTTTTATACCCCTGTCGCACTGACGTCAGGGAAGAAGCGACGACAACCGACGCCGGACCTAGACTTTGGAATTCGGCCGACCGAGGACCCACCTGACGGCAGGACAACCCATCTGTTATGACTGCAGCTGTATGCACGATGAACATCTAGTCGGTACACTACTAGGACAAAAACTACTAAGAGAAAATTTACAAAAACTAACTGCAAATATAAAAAAATTTTAATACAACCTGGAGCCAGTGAAAAACGCAACCTCGTAGCTGAAGCGGCAAACGAGATCTGGATATACGACGCCTAGCATTATGGGACATAGGATAGCCTCGAGCCGGTAAAAATAGCTCTCGAGCTTTAGTAATAGGCCGAGTCGGAGCCGAGGTTCGGCTCCGAACCCATCCAGCAAGAATGAAGGCGAGATTGACAACTTAACATTTGCCCGTGACCAAGGTGTTTGGCTGTATAGTGAGTGACTCAAGTAGGTTCAGGTAGGCAGAGTGGTTCTCTTGGTTCATGGTGAGGGACCTATAGCTAACAATGACATGGAAGAGGGTTGTATCTACAGTTAGTTGAACTTGAAGCAGCTCTAGGGATTCATACTGTTTGACCAGTCTTGAGGTGTATTTGTCTTTAATGAAGATGGATACACTTTTGCTTTTGGTTCTTTCCTGATCATTTTGAGGTGTAAACTTGTGGAAGGCATTGTAGCCTTGCAAGGCTGGGATGGTTTCTGTGGCCTTTAACCATGTCTCTGTGACTGCACAGACATCAGCATCTTCCAAGGTAAGGAGTGCTTCCAGTGAGTGCAGGTTCTGATTTATACTCCTAGCATTAAGCAGCATAACCTTGAGTTTGTCTCTAGTGGATTTTTTCACATCGGGAATTTTGTTGTTATGACATTGCCTAAAAAAGGCGCTATGGGAGAGACAAGTACCTTTGCCAGTAACCAAAAGCCATAAGGTGACTGGTGAAGACCATCTCCGGCAAGGCAGCATGGTCTATTGACCATATCTTCCCAAGCTGACAGATACTTTATCCTCCTGGATTGACACCAGAAGCTAAGCCAATTACTGAAGTCAATCATTTTTTGTTTATATTGAGGAATCATCCTAGGTGAAGGTAAAATGCTGCTTAGGGCTAGGGACATACCTGCCTCGGACACATTCTGAGAGCTCAGTCATGTTTCTGTTCATATAGTCCAGTGAGGTACGTCTGAAGTCATTCATTCCAACATGGACTATGACAGAGTCATAACGGTACTTGTTGGTGAAAGACATAAAAGAGTGCGTGATCTGATGGATCCTAAGACCTGACAGGCAGCTGACCGTGACCTTCTTGTTCAGCCTGGTGAGGGGGACACCTATGTGTCTCATTATGGAGTCGACTATGACCAAGACATTTGGTTTTGAGGTGTTTTGCCTTAGGGGCTTATTGGCTGAGACGTTGTGTGTATTATTATGTGCAGTGGGATGCTGTTGCATCTGCAGTGTGTGCAGTATGTTTGAGCTTGGGAGGTCTCTGATCTTTATGCAGGCTTCTAGCTAGTACCTCCACGTATGTGGGATTGTGTTGTGAGCTTCTTATGTGCAAGAGGTGACGTGAGTGTGCTGACAATCTGTTTGATATCTGGTTTGTTACGTGAGAGAATTGATTCCAAATTCATAGTATAGATACACATTTCATGTTGTACTTGTTTGTTTATGGAGTAACTGGTTGTCAGTATACATGAGGCAATTGCAACATAGTGGTGTGGAAGAACTACCATGGCACACCTACTCACATGGTGGTGTAAACCTTCAATGAAAAAGTGATACCCTGACCCCTCTGCAAAAAATAGGAACAGGGGTTGTGGATGGATGGATGGATGGATGGATGGAAGGAACTGTACAAGGTAAATGAGGAGGAATATAAGAAGGAGCTAAAAGAGTAGGAGAGACTAACAGCAGCTTACTTTACAAATAAACTTTACAAGAAGAGATAGAAAGAAAGAAAGTTAAATAGGAAGTAGCCAATGACCATGGAAAAATACTGGAAAAGCAAGAAGCCAATACAGAAAAGATGAAGCTTTACCTCACTGCTTTTACACACGATACTGAAAATGTAAATGTACTTACCACTTATTGTATCACGAAAAACAAAAGAGACTCGAACAATAGCCACAATGCAAGCACAACTGAAACAACTGGCAAAGGCTGAGACTGGTTGACTTTTAATTTGCAAAACAAGAGGTTTTCATGTCAGTGCGGTGCAATAAATGATCTTGATCAAATGTAGGTAGTGTGAGAAGTGAGTTTAGAGCTGGAATCTACTCAATGAAATGTTTTGTCAGGTAATGAAGGTAGAAAAAAATGTTGCCAAATGTAGATAATAGCAAGGATACAATATGAATCACCAAACCCTGACTGAGCAACTTAAAGTGGACAAAAAATGGTTAGTTTAAACAGCTGTCTGACAGGCTAAACTGAAAAACATGTCTACACATTTTCCAAATCCACCCTTACTGTTAGGTGATTTCTGATGCTGTCTAGTATACAGAAAGCCACACTACATGATACAACAAACTAGTGTCACCAATTATTTAAAAAAGATGACACACATCTTACATCTGTCTTTTTCAGAAGCAAAAATAATTTTCCTTCTGTGGTAGAATTTTGCAATACAGTTCATAAAGTCTGTAGATTTGACACTGCCTCTGATAATGTATTCTTTTCCAGCAATTTTGTCACTATTTTTTAAACTTGTTTCTGAGGAATATCCCACATTCCTACTAGAAGCAAGAAGAGTTATGTGCTATTGGTATTCTAACTGTTCGCTCATTGGATGTTCAGATTGTTTGATTTGGATGAAAGGCCTTTGGTCCTATTTTCAGTGTCTGCAGGTTGACGGGTCTCTGTCTACTTCACTCTCTCTTGTGTAACAGCAATGTCCCTCAATATCGTACTCATATTCCAACTCCAAATTCATTGCCGACATTGAAGAACAGCACAGTAACACTTGACAAATCTCACACTTTCTGATTTTGCAGCCATTATTTTTATGCATTTGTCAGAATCATACATGTAATCAGTTTCTAAAGTCGGTTAATCTTTAGGGAATCTTGAGACAGGAGAAAATGCGCAAAAAGGACATAGACTAGGTAAGGAGATATCCTGCGATAAAACAGCAACATTTGGCTTGGATGAAGACGTGCTTTTTAAGTTGCATTTTGAATTTGGAATAAAAAATTTCATTTAAGTCAATTGAGAGAGCTTGTAATAGACACTGATAAATGGGTATTAACATAAACATGTCCCATACATAGAGTGCAAGTGGATTTAAGCATAATTTTCTGAATAATACATGTGAGGCCTTGTATTCTCACAAACTGAATCCTGAATTCACCTCATTTCAAGTTACACTGTCAGCTTCACAGGATTAGCATGCAACTTGCACCATTTTTATTTCAAACTTTCATTACTGGGAGTGATACAAAGCTTAAGCTACTAGATTTGCTACTAACTTAAATAAAAAAATTAAAAAAAAAAATATCTATATGGTTAAAAATCTCCTTCAGTTGCAGTTGTTCTGGAGCAGCTTGAAACAAAACAGTTTTGAAACACTTTTTTGGAAAGATTATTTTTCATAATTAAAACAAAATTAAAGAAAGTAATGCAGTTGCTGATACTTTATATTTAAAATAATAAGTCTATTCACTACACATATTACAGTCATGCTTTAATACAAGTTCTGTAAAATGTTTTCCTATGCACAGATGTAAAAACATGGTTAATCAATCCCATGTTGTATGGCACTTGGTGATTTATCACTATTCTTTCATAGTTGTTTGATTCTTGTAATGCCTCCTTCTGTGGTTTTGCCATAATCATTTCATGACTGACTGACTCACAATAGTTTTTTCCTTTTTTATGTTATTTATTATTCTGTGATGCCTCGCTTCCTTGTAATTCTCTGTGGAATGCCCTCTGACCTTTAATGTCATTTAAGGCATTCTACTAAAGCTGTTAGTTCATTGCATGAAAGCAGTTCTGAGGACTAGGGTAATTATTCTAGTGACCCCAGTACCCCCCTCAAGTTATTGGTTTAATTTCTGATGTTGGAGATCTAAATTCTTATATGACTCACCCTTATTTGACTTCAGCAGAAAGTTCAGATGACAATGACGTTGATGCTGGTGTTGATGTCATAGTGAAATATTGCTTTAAAAATGACAACTTGTACAGTAACAGGGTCATAGGTAAGTACTAGGCAATCCGTCTGCACACAATTTAAAACCTAATCAAAAAAACACTTTGCAAAATTTTCTTCTAGCCTCAAAGAGGGCAAAACATGATTGACCAGGAAAGAATTTGCGGCTGCCCATCGAATTATCTAGGTTTAGCTTGAAGATGGCAAGAGTGCTACTCTGACATGTAGTGAAAATTTGCTCCAGAGGTGATGGATGCTTTGGGAAATTACTGTATCATGCCAACCTGTCTTATCTGCGGATGAAGGTTTAGCTCCTTTAGCAGAGTATTTGAGGTGCCATTAGTTCTGTGACGGAAAGGAGATCAAGTAGGGTTGGATATGTCATGGCTTGAAAGGCTAGACACAGATCTCCACGGGAGAAGTCTGTAGAAGCCTGAGTACAGAGAAAGGGCTACTAAATCTCCCCTGATACGTCAGATTTTTGAGGCCAATGATCTTTTTAGCTATAGAGCCCACCATAGACGAAGTAAGAACAGAAGTAAGAACGGCAGTAAGGAAATTAAGTCAGAGAGAGCAGCAGACTCAGATTAGGACATAGCAGATTTCATCAAGATGTTGGATGAAAAAGGACAGCAATGGCTCCTGGGGGTACTCATATCAGTATGAAAAGAAAACTGTATCCTAGATGACTGAAAAATAAGCACATTAGTGCTAGTGTTCAAGAACAAAGGGGACATTCACAACTGTGGGTAGTACAGAGGTATCAAACTCCTGTAACACTGTATGAAAGTTCTGGCGAGGGTGATTGATAAACAAATATGCAGAGGAGGAGAAATTAGGTGAGCAGTTCAGGTTCAGATCAGGACGCAGCACAATCGACCCGATGTCTGCAGTGAGACATATAACTGATAAGAAACTAGAAATAAGAAGAGAGTCCAACTAGGCATTTGTAGACTTGGAGAAAGCACACGATAAGGCCCCAAGAAAGCCGATTTGGGTAGTCTGGTGGTGGTTCGAAGTTTCATAAACATTAGTAGAATTAGTGCGGACTTTGTACAAGGACCCAATGACTCTAGTACAAACAGTGTTTGGTCACACAGAGGGGTTCCCAGTGGGAGTACATGTGCAACAGGGTTAAGCTCACATGCCATTGCTGTTCATAAGGATGATGAATGCAGACAATGTGGCATTAAAGGCAGATTTACAGCAAGACATTCAGCAAGGGATAGAGGAGTGGAATCCAAAACTGAAGGCACATGGGATGAAACTAAGTGCAAATAAGACAGTTGTAATAGCAGCAAATGGGGGAAATAATTGAGATAGAAGGGAAAATAGTGGAACAGGTTAGCAGCTCCAGGTACCTGAGAAGGGTGGTAGAGGAAAGGGAAGTCTGAATGAGGAGGTCAAAGCTAAAATGAGAGGGGTCACAGGCAACTAGCACAGATTGCCATGGGTGGTGTATGACAGAAGAATGCCAACAAAGCTGAAAAGTAAGATGTACAAAACAGTGGTGTGGTCGGTACTACTGTATGATGCACACATGGGAACAGTAAAGGTGGAACAGTTGAAGAAGGTAAGAGGTGACAGAGATGAAGGGCTTTGACGGGTAGTAGGATACACACTATGGCACAGACAAAGAAATAATGACATCATAGCAGATGCTAAAACAGCTCAAATTGCAGAGTAGGTAAAACAGAACAGATTACGGCGGTTTGGGCACATGTACAAAAACGCAACAACACAATCTGTTAAACAATATTTAGAAAAGATAGCAAGAAGACAAGGGGGAATGAGGACATCCAGCACAGAAATGGATGGATTGTGTGAGAAAGACCTGTGACAGTATAACTGTCAAAGAAGGTAGTAAAGTAGCAATGAGTTAAGAGAGATGACAACTGACACCACACTCTGACACCATATAGAAAATGAGAAAAAGGAGGTTGATAATCTTTTTACTTATTTACTTATGATTCTCTCAGGTCTCCTAAGTTGTACGATATGTTCACACAAATATATGCCAAAAGGTGCATTATATTCAATAACGGGTTGGATAAGATATGAGCAAAGTGGAGTTAAGACTTCTTTGGATCTAGTGGCAGACATGATGGTCAAATAAGGAATTATCAATGACAGCGCCTAGATCCCTTGCACCACTATCTGACTGGAAGGGTGCATTTTCTGTAAGGTAAGTGAAATTGTGTTCCTTACCAAAATGAACTAAGGTACATTTTTTGCATTTAATTTGAGACTATTGTCCTTCCACAAATTGTTAACATGGTCTACCCATGCTGGATCAATTGTGCATCAGTCAAAAATTGAATTACAGCACTGAGTTTACAGTTATCTGCAAACTTAATTAACCACAGGCCACTAGTGCTGGCCTGAAGGTCTGAGACACATATGCCAAATAGGACAGGGTCCAAAACTGAGCCATGTGGTACACTACTGGCTACTGTTTTGCTTTCAGAAGTGGCATCCTCAATTCTAAACACATGGGTTCTAGTCAGACAACCAGTTAGCTGTCCATCACACAATATAAGGACTTATATTTGGCTTTACAAGTCTGTCAATAATGTCTGTATGGGGAATATTATCAAAGGCCTTGGCCAGATCTAGAAATGCTGTATGCACTGCATAACCACTATCCACTGCTTCAGTTACTTTTTTGAAGACATTAATGAGGACTGAAGAGGCAGGACGTTTCTTTAACAAAGGCAAACTGATGAATGTCCAGTATTAACAGATTTTGAATGTCCTGATTAAAGAAGTCTATAATAATGAAATAATAATAGCACTGAGAGTAAATCACAGAAAGTGAAAGACTGTGATGTGCACATGGGAGTAACGTAAGGAATATACAACGGAACTGTCTTAAAGTTGTGTGTGTGTGTGTGTGTGTGTGTGTGTGTGTGTGTGTGTGTGTGTGTGTGTGTGTGTGTGTGTGTGTGTGTGTGTGTAAAAACCCAATGAGGGACATTCTACAATAGTCTGGACAGTTGAGAGGTACGCACAGCACAACTAACGTCATATCTTAGTTGAGACACCTGAAAACAATACAGAAATGACTATTTCCACAGAAACAAAAATACTGGTCATACCATTTTTAAAAATGAACTGCACAGGAATGAGGTTGCCAGCAGTACAGCACACAGATACCACCTATTTCATTACTGCATAAATTTAAATGCAACTCTTTGAAAACTAGTACCATATAAAGCAGTTAAAATACCCAGTGCAATATGGATTACATTAGAAAACTGCATGTGAATGCATTTACACTGTTTTTATCCTGTCACAGTTGAAGCCCAGGAAAAAAATAACAGCAAGGCTCTAAGAAAAGTCGTTCATGCTTCAATATTTTCAGCTTTACTCCAGCGTTGTTAACCTAATATGACTTCTTGCTGAAGGCAGAGTTTCACAGAAAAATAAAGCTCAAAATGCCAACAGAAGCTCTGTCTTGGTATTTTCAGCTCAGAAATAAATAACCCCACCAAAGAAAACATAACAGTTGCCACTACAGTAACTGATATTGCTATTGTAGCATGGAAAACAAAATTAGAACACTTAATAAACCATAACAAATCACATTAACTGATAAGAATAACTTAAAATGAGCTTTGATTAAGGACAGACACACTGATTTGTGTCTTATCTCTACACTGTAAATAAGTTACCAAAGAATAGCTCCTTTCAAACATATCAGAATTTTCCTCCATGATATTTAATATCTGAGAATGGTCAGGGTAACAATGAAACCCTTGTCAATATTGTCTCTTTTTACTTTTCAATTTATGTCCAAGCTGCAAACATACAAGCATGTTTGTGATGTCTGCAAGTCTCCACTGCTTTTCAAGGACCACAGTGCACATTGTTAGGTCTCCTGATGTTTGTCTCATTTGGCAGGAATGAGTTTGCTATCCTTCTATTGTGAAGTTACAGATATATGATGTCATTTCAGTATTCTTCCAGAGTTTTTATACTCAGGTTTAAGATTTCTGTTTCATTAGGTAGGGCTAAAATTCAGACACATTTTGTGTATGTATACATGTGTGGACTTTCAAATGTGTTTGTAATGCACACAGATTTACACTTACTTTAGATTGCCAAAGTGTTTTTTTTTAACCCATTTTAAAATGACTTTCTTATACATAATGTATTTTATCACACGATACAGGAGCCACTAACCAGTGGGGAATAAGTAGGATAGTTAATCACCATAACCATTTCATAGGTTTAAATAACAGAGTTATGCTGGCCTCACAATACAATGATGATACTCAACAGCCAATGTACGGGTTAGCAACTGACAGTAGTAGCAGGGTGTGTGCTTACAGATCATGGGCTACAAAGCACTCTACAATGTGCCAGTATAGTGGCATCTATTACTGTGATTGCAATTTATCTAGGTATTTATTTACTGAACAAGTGGTTTGGTCTGAAAAACCTTTTCAGCAACAACCAGTGTCTACTGCAGAAAAAAAGTATGTCATACCTGGTTGTTTAAAGTTTAAAAACATAAATTAGTTTACAGCAAATTTCAGGGCTAAAACACAGAAAAGAATGAATAGCAAGATATAGTATCACAAGAACAGAAAACTCTGTGTACATGCATTTTCTCACTTTCCACAAAATCCATATCAGATTTCACATTCTGCAGTTTCTTCCCAAGTCTGACTTCTTAGTTCATTACATTAACATAAGGACACAACATCCCCAACATTTCCTTACAACAGCCCCTAAAAAATAAATTCACCCTTAATAACAATAGAGTACATGGGTCACACTGATATCAACTGAACAATAAGCTACTATGCACAATTCTGATGTCAAAGAAGGGTATAACAGGCTTTTCTTATTATCCACAAGTCTCATGGTACAGAACACATGGCAGCCACTACAGAATGGCATCCAAAAGCTGTAACAGCTTTAAAAGCTGTCATACACTTTGCACTCTGTCTCCCTTTCTCTCTCACTCACACACACACTATGGTATGGTCAGAAGCACACTAAGCTTTTGTTCATTGTTTGTCTGCAATGCTATGTGTGTTACAGCTTTAAAAGATTGACTCACTTTGTGACCCGCCCATTTTTAATCCAAGTAACTCACAGTACATCAGAAGAATTACCATTAGTTTCTCTGACCATAATCAGTTATATGCTCTCGAAATGGTTGTCAAGAGTCATCTCTCAAATTCATTTTTTGGACATTGTTTTTTTGAGCATATAACAAGTGAGTTATGATTGGAGGCCTGATCATAATAACTGAAAAACTATACTGCCACAGTTTGCAATCTTTTTAACATCCTGACCAGTGCAACTGATTTGTCTGCCCTGCTCACTCTTGGGATCGCATACTGAATAATCAACCAACTCATTTGGTATGTCCCGAGTAACTCAAATCATCATTTCTTAAACTGTTTATGCCTAAGAGCTACAAATTTTGAATATGAATAAAGGCAAATGCATAAAAAACAATATGCAACAAATATGTGACATTATCCAGTGGCATTTACATTAGAAGCATTTCAAGTAAGCTAGGTTGAAATAACCATACTACAAATAATGCCATCCAATAACTGCAGTGAGAAACTGTAAGCCACCAAGGCAAATGCATCTTCAAACTATGAACTCTTCAACATCAGCCATTTAAAATTATTAAACATAACAAGCAACAAATGCATACAAGACAGTAAAGTCCATTAGTTCAAAATCAATGAATGGTAAGAGATACTTGGTTGTGCCATACCTTCATGCTAAACGCCAATATCATAAAATAGTCAGGACCATGGAAAAAAACAACACTGCATAATCACAACCTAAAATCTGCATCCAAGAAAACACTACAAAATGTACTTATATCCCAGAATGGTAGCTGTTACCACATTGCAACAGATACAGGTGGAATGTCAGAGTCAGGGAAACAGTACAGCAGACAATATGATGCACAATTTAAACTGCTCCCACAAAACAAGTTGAAAATAACGTTCTGGTTTCATATTCAAGACAGACAGGTCATTATCAAAGATAGATCACAAGTCTACTCTAGACTGGTTTGAAAACACTGTATGGTACATGAAAAGACTTCCTAATGTATCCAAACCAATTCTGTGGTCATGAACCCGAAACATACATTGCCAAAACATTAATCCAAAAATCCAGCCACTGACCATGAAACACATTTGAAACTGGGTTACAGAATGAGAAATATCTCCAGAAGAAACCAAAACATCTTCCAAACCAGCCAAGCAGAGTACACATATAATTGCCATCCATATGCAACACTATTACAAATCACAGTGGTACAAAAAAAAAAGCAGAAAACCTGAATCCTAAAGCTTTGCAATATATGGCATTTTCAGTGCTGAAGCACTTTGAATTCCGCCACAGTGAACACTTTAGTAACAAATCTCAGCTACACAAAACTAGTCAGTGCAGTCCCATCAGCTGATCCTTTAAAAGTCGGTAAATTAAATAAAATAGAAGATATCTTCTGTTGGGTGGCCGCAGTGATGCAGTGGTTAACATTGCTGCCTCACAGCAACAGGTTCTCTGGTTCGATCCTCAGCTGGGGTGCATTCTGTGCGGAGTTTGCATGTCCTCCATGTGGTCTCGTGGGTTTCCTCCGGGTGCTCCGGGTTCCTCGCACATCCCAAAGACATGCTGTAGGTGGATTGGACACTCTAAATTGGTGTGAGTGTGTGCATGTGTGTGCCTTCTGTGGAAGGTTGGGCGCCGGGCTGGCAATTCAAAACCGTAAAATTCCACTGCCAACCATGAGTGGACAGGTGATCCTCTGTCGTGACCCCTAACTGGAAAAAAGCCAAAAGAAGAAGAAGAAGGAAGATATCTTCTGCCAGCCACTTACCGCAATTTTGGACAAAAAGGAAACTGCATACACTTAGCTGATGTATAACAACTCAGTCTTTCAACTACATATTAAAAAGCCACAACTTGTCCAGTCTTAACTCTGACTTTGGTACCCCTGCAGAAATAACAGACATCAGACTAAATACATGTCCTACATGGACTGACTCAAAGTCCCGTCATGTACTCAGTATCCTACAGACTGCTAAGAGGTGACCTGTATCTGGCATACATGGCATCCTCCAACCCAATATGGATTTACTGCACAACAACAAGTCAACCATCAGACCTACTTAGTCTAGGGACCTAAACCTCTTCTGTAACATCAACAGAATGTTTTGGAGGAACAGGCATATCTTGCAAATGATACCACCGATGTGGAACAAACTTCCCTGCCACATAAAACAAAGTTCATCCTCATCCATATTAGTGTATAACTTAGCTCTATGGATGGGAAACAAACATTTTACCCCAGGACTTCCCCTTATGCTACTAATGGACACAGGTGGCCCCTAAATGCTTTATCTTGTGTGCTGGGGGAGGGAACTTCAAATCATCAATAGTATGATCACAGTTTTTCTCTCTAGAAGTAATATACAATTATCAACCATAGGATGGGTAAGGCCAATCTATAACCAACCTGGGCTACATGATTAGAGAGCTCTTCCATGTCTCTTTTCATGTAATCCAGGGAGGTACGACTCAGGTCATTCACACCAACATGGACAATGACAGAGTCATATTTGTATTTGTTCTGGAGTGACCTGAGTGCTTATGTTATGTGGCGAATCCTGGCTCCCAACAGGCAGCTAACTGTAACCTTCTCCTTGTCCAGCCTAGTTAGTGGGACATCAGTGTGCCTGACTATAGCGTCGCCTATTACTAATGTGTTTGCTGTGATTGCGTGGCACACTGATTATGTGAAGTATGTTTTCATGTATTCATGTGTGTTATTTGCCGGTGTTGGTTTATTAGGTCCATGTGAGACTGGTGGTGTATTGCAAGTATTACCCTTCTCCTCTTGACTGTCAGTTCCATTCTTGGGTTGAGAGAGCTTTGCCTCCAGTTTGGCTGTATAACTGCATCTCTCACATATATTATTGTTTGGTGGTAGGAGGAGAGGGCTGTCTGTGTACATGAGGCAGTTGGAACACTGCCTCAAAATGCCCAGATTCACCAGTTGGACTGGAGAGTACACCGAAAACTGCCCTTTGGAAATGCCTGAATAGGTAGAGTAAGCTGCTTTTCTGACTGGCTGGTGGGGACGAATAGGGAGCCTTATCCTTCTGGACAGTATAGGGGGGGGTCTAGTGCTAGGGTTAATTAGTGCTTGCTATGAGTTTTAAGCAAGTGCTTGACTGTGAAATTGATGGTTTGAGTGCTAAAGTTAAAGGTTTGTCTAGTTCCAAGGGAAAAATTGAAGAGTAGACTTCGTGGAGCCGAGAATAGTTTAAATCTAGCTAACCTGCACTGCCCGGCGCGCAAAACCACGCAAATGCGTTTTTTATAGCAGGGAAGTGAAAGAGAGAGAAATTAGCCCAATACGTGTGTATACATACACATATATATATATATATATATGTGTGTGTGTGTGTGTGTGTGTGTGTGTATCTATATATATATATATATATATATATACACACACACACACACACACATATATATATATATATATATATATATATATATATATATATATATATAGATAGATACACACACACACATATACATATACATATATATATATATATATATATATATATACGTACATATATGGGTTCACTACACATTATCGAAAATCCATAATCCCGAAGCCCAGAATACCGAGCCCAGAATACCTAATGCCCACAAGCTCGAGATTTCACATTACCGATGCCCACAATACAGTAATGGTGATACACTGACTACAACTGCTAAAGTATAACACTATCGTACATATGTCGTTAGTAAATCAGGAAAATAGTGCACTACCAAATATATTAACAATGGTACTTCCACGTTAACAGACCCGCAAGTATAAAAGTGGGTGCAACAGAATGTAAGCTGTTCAACAGCTGATGTTGCAGTGATGGCAAACCCAACCTATGATGCGCCTGGTAGTGTTGTGGTCTATCCATGCCTCAGATCACAAAAATGTAAGGAGGTG
>NC_056749.1:673266546-673269046 GCF_019279795.1 Protopterus annectens | reverse complement strand
ATGTAGCTCACATGACACAGGACACACTGCTTCATTCTATTCACTTCACAGACTCCACAGAGTCCCTTTAGCTTACACTTAGTAAAACAATGCTGCAAGGATTTAACTTGGGTTACATCAGTCAGGATGTTTTCTGACAGGTGGAACACATCAGATGCTACCAGAGCACCAGAAAAGAAGATGTTACAACAGTATTTAACTGCAAACCTCCTTGAAATCTAAGGTATCTTTATTCTACAGCCATGCTGTAACTTGGCCTTTGGAACAGCCTTGTCCGACACCGATATAACTGTATTCCAGATAGTCATCTAAAGATAGGGCCCCTTTCCATCTAACATGCAAAAGGAAGATAATTAAAAAAATACTTAGCACCTCTCAGTGCACACAACCTAATTCTAAACACTCATCATCTTCTTTCTGCTGTTCCCGTTAGGGGTTGCCACAGCGGATCACCTGTTTCCATTTCTTCCTGTCCTCTGCATCTTGCTCTGTCACACCAACCACCTGCATGTCCTCTCTCACCACATCCATAAACCTTATCTTAGGCCTTCCTCTTTTCCTGTTACCTGGTAGCTTCATCCTTAGCATCTTTTTCCCAATATACTCCGCATCCCTTCTCAGCACATGTCCAAACCAACGTAATCTTGCCTCTCTGGCTTTGTCTCCAAACCTTCCAACCTGGGCTGACCCTCTAATATACTTATTCCTAATCCTGTCCACCCTCGTCACACCCGGTGCAAATCTTAACATCTTTAACTCTGCCACATCCAGCTCAAACTCCTGCCTTTTGTCAATGCCACTGTCTCCAACCCATATAACATAGCTGGTCTCACTACCCTCTTGCAGACCTTCCCTTTCACTCTTACAGGTACTCGTCTGCCACAAATCACTCCTGACACTCTTCTCCACCCACTCCATCCTGCCTGTACTCTCTTCTTCACCTCTCTTCCACACTCACCGTTACTCTGAACTATTGACCCCAAGTATTTAAACTCATCCACCTTCGCCACCTCTACTCCTTGCATCCTCACCATTCCTCTATCCTCCCTCTCATTCACACACATATATTCTGTCTTAGTCCTGCTGACCTTCATTCCTCTTCTCTCTAGAGCATATCTCCATATCTCCAGGGTCTCCTCCACCTATTCCCTACTCTCACTACATATCACAATGTCATCTGCAAACATCATAGTCCATGGGGACTCCTGTCTGATCTCGTCTGTCAACCTGTCCATCACCATTGCAAATAAGAAAGGGCTCAGAGCTGATCCTTGATGTAACCCCACCTCCACCTTAAACGCATCCGTCACTCCCACCGCAGACCTCACCGCTGTCACACTACCCTCGTACATATCCTGTACCACTCTTACATACTTCTCTGACACTCCTGACTTCCTCATACAATACCACAACTCCTCTCTAGGCACCCTGTCATATGCTTTCTCCAAGTCTACAAAAACACAATGCAACTCCTTCTGACATTCTCTGTACTTCTCCATCAACACTCTCAGAGCAAACATCGCATCTGTAGTGCTCTTTCCCGGCATGAAACCATACTGCTGTTCACTAATCATCACATCCCTTCTTAACCTAGCTTCCACTACTCTTTCCCATAACTTCATGCTGTGACTGATCAATTTAATCCCTCTGTAGTTACTACAGCTCTGCACATCACCCTTATTCTTAAAAACCGGTACCAAAACACTTTTTCTCCATTCCTTAGGCATCCTCTCACTTTCCAAGATTTCATTAAACAATCTGGTTAAAGACAAAAAATAAATAAATAAATAAATAAATAAATAAATAAATAAATAAATAAATAAGCTATGCTTTTTGGTACTCAAACTTATCAAGCTTTCCACAGTTTGGTCTATGTGCTACAAATAAAAAGGCACACGTTAAACTGTCCTGCACTACACATATCTAAGCATCTGGCTGGATCCCATGTTAAACTTTCAATACTATATCCAAACCATGAAATCCAAAGTAAATAAACTCCACTTATCAATAAGGAAAATGTTCCTCTTTCTCTGCGCAGCAGCCATGGCTACAAAGGGTAAAGCACTCCTACTGCCCCAACTAGAATATGAGCTCCTCCTCACAGGTTCAGCCTTTCATAAATATCTAACTACTCTCCCCAGGAGGGGCACACCATTACATCACCTTGCTAAAAGCCAAACGGTTACCTATTACCTCAAAGAACCACTCTACTCTTAAGCAGTCTGTGATTCAAACTTGTATACATGGTCAACGTTTCCCCTTCCTCACACAAAGAAGTCTTGAGATTTGTATGCCTTATAACCTTTGATCCCTATCACAGTTCACACCACACTTACACACACAGCTGACAAATCTAAAATGCAATGAGTGGACTGTCTCCATTCTCACACCAAAAATATAGGAATTCATCACCTCCTTTAAAACCTTCTGAAAGGAACATATAAAAGACCTAGGCAATCAGTCTCAGTACAAATGCTTCCATCACATAATCCAACAATGT